>NW_027361796.1:15282500-15480000 GCF_039654945.1 Dendrobates tinctorius
TTATGGCCTGGACGCCTATAGGCTGGGCTAGCGTCCTACACCTCAGGCCATGAGTCTGGACAAAGCGAACATCCACCAGACTGACTTCTGCTCCGCTGTCCACAAGCACCGGTATCACCTCCAGTACCCCGCCAGCCAAGACCTCTGCTGACATGGTACCTTGGGAGGGCAAAATGGAGGAAATGTATACTCCCTGGTCACCTCCCTCCAAGCGACCAGGGGAATGCGGCTTCTCAGATGGCACAGATAATTTGGCGCGCAATGGGCAAGCCTTCAGAACATGACCAGTCTGCCCACAGTATAAGCATGCCGACACCACTCCCCGAACCGTAGGCAGCTCTGAACATAAACTAGCTCCTCCTACTTGCATTGGTTCATCTGGAGACTTGGCATGAACTGGGCAGGCTCTCATAAAATGGTCAGGCTTCCCACAGGAAAAGCATACCCCCCATCATGACGAGCAGCAGACACCCCTTTTTTGTATCAACAACACTGGGTTGTCTGGGTTCCTCCATCTGCACTGGTGGGTCCTCCTCCCTAGCGAGGACATCAGGGGGCACTTTTTGTATATGTCTTTCCCTAAGGCGTCTATCCACCCGGATAGCAAGGGACATGGCGGCCTCCAGCGACCTGGGGGCGGTGTACTGCACCAGAGTATCCTGCAACTTTGGAGACAAACCCTGCACAAATTGACTCCTAAGTGCAGGGTCATTCCACTGAGTGTTAGCGGCCCACCTCCTAAACTCTGAGCAGTACACCTCAGCAACCCGGGCTCCCTGTTTACACCGACGGAGTCGGGATTCCGCCAGGGTGAAGCCATCAGGATCCCCATACACAAGCCCCAAAGCTGCAAAAAACTCATCCACCGACACCAATGATGGAGAATTGTCCAGTAGGGAGAAGGCCCAGGATTGGGGATCCCCTTTAAGAAGGGACATAATGATTCCCACCCGTTGCTCTTCACTCCCTGATGAACGAGGGCGCAGCCTGAAATATAATTTGCAGGCTTGTTGAAACACCAAGAATTGATCTCTCCCTCCAGAAAATCTGTCAGGGAGGGATATCTTGGCTTCTGGCTGAGCCTGTTCCTGAACCAAGCCCCCAGAGCCCACTAACAGACGCAGCTGTCGCACCAGCCCTCCGCGCAGCCCCCTAATCTCACTAGTAAGGATCTGCAGCATTTTGGCAAAGGGCTGAACTGGGACCATGGCTCAGCAGAAAAAAAAAGTTATTGGTTGGTGATAAAGTCACGATGACCCGTCCTGTGTGACGCGACCAGCCGGCCGGCAACTGAAACAACAAGACGCGACACATGATACTGTCCTGTATGACACGGCCCGCAGGCCGGTAACTAAAACAATAAGACACGGGGAAAGGGGAAACAGTTACAATGGTGGGCCCTGCGATAGGGAAAGGGGACGTGGAGACCTCCTGCACTCCCCTGAGTCAGTGTCCCTAACGCTCCTAACGTTCCCTATGCTGGTTCCGCACCGGGCGCCGATCAGGAACCTGTCGCCCTAGCACACCCTACACTTATCCCTTGCTAGGGAGCTGAGTGGCACAGGCACTGGCCCCACCGCTGTACTAATACACACCAAGAGAGGAGGGGGAAGATAAAACCTTCCAAACGACAATAAAGGTCAAAATATAAAATTGCTTTATTGGACACAGGGCAAGGAACAATACAGATTTAAAATAATAGCTGATAGCTTGTCACAAAGAGGTCAAAAGCACCGTGGTCTACACATGCTGCTTGAAAGCAACCCATATAGGGAGGACAGAAAAGTATAACCATCATTCCATATAAAATAAAGAAGCATACCCTACTCAGTTTAACAATGATAGCACATAAATACACTAAAAGTGACCATGTAATAAGTAATGAGTACGTCCTACATTACCTAATATGTGCAAGTGCACGCAGACAATAGAAGAGACCCGGTGCCCGCCCCGACGCGCGTTTCGGGAACCTTCGTCAGGGTGCGCTATGACACAGAAGTAAAATGTACTATAAATAGTACAAGGGCCGGAAGAACCATCCAATTGCATTGGCCGGATGTGCGTTATCACTGCCCAGGCAACCATAGATCCACCCCCTCGCACAGCAAATGCACGGCCGTGATGTCCGGATGATGCGGGGCCCGACGTGACCGGACGCCCAAAGCCGTCATGCGCCAGCCAGGAGGAGGGATCATCTAGCTACGCTGAACAGGAAAGACCGCGCATGCGCATAATATACATACAGGTGTAGACGCCATATTCACTAAGGGCACCAATGCCCTGTATGAGTGGAAGAACACAGATCGCTTGCAATACATGTCAGTGCAATAATACCACCCACACAGAGGCATGGTAGAGTGAATGGTGCCCTAAAGGAAAAGGCAAATACCATAAAGGCAATATAAAAAAGCAACACATAAACATTATAAGTATACTAAATATATAACCATATCAAATTAGTGTTGCAAACAAAAGGCGCTATGTAATGTAAATATGTATATACACGCATGGCACATAAATGTTAGATGCTGCTGACCGAAGCCCACATAAAGGGGCCAATAGATATTCAAAAAGGTTACATAATCAAAAATGCATGTAAGCAAGCAATATTAGTGATATCATCATAGCAAATTAAAGAGTAAATAACATCAATAATAATAATATGAAAACAGAAAAGTAAAGACATATTGCATAAAATAAAAAATGGCAGTCCTGTCCTGTCCTGAGCCCCCGGCACCGGCGATATTCACCTGTCCGCATTCCAAGCCGTGCACTGCTCTGTCTCCTGGCTTTCTGCGGTGACAGCAAAGGGCGCACAATGACTACGTCATCGCACCCTCTGCCGTCACAGCAGGAGGACCCGGAGACACAGCGGTGCAGGGCTTGGAACGGGGACAGGTGAATATTGCTCTGCCCCATCATACTCACCCCTCCTGGCTGCACGGTCTTCTCTGCAGCGGCAGCTCCTGCTTCTCCCTCTGCCATCTACTTCCTGCCTTCAGCGGTCACGTGATACCGCTCATTACATATGCGCATATTCAAGAGTTTATTGAGCGGTACCACGTGACCACTGAATGCAGTAAGCAGACAGCAGAGAGAGAAGCGGGGGGCTGCAGAGAAGTGCCAGGAGAGGTGAGTATGGTCTCTGACACCCCCGCTCCCCCTTCCCTGTCCACCCCCTTGGTATATGACTCGCGTATAAGCTGAGAGGGGGACTTTCAGCCCCAAAAATGGGCTGAAAATCTCAGCTTATACACAAGTATATACGGTACCACCTAGACTAGTGGTTACCTTTAGGAGGGCGACATCCCTAAAAAACATTTTAAGCCCCAGTAGAATTAGGGATGTTGGAGACAAAAAAGCCCCGAGTGCAGGAAAAAGTACCTTACAGAAGCACATAAGAGGCTCCTTTAAATGTAAAAACAAAAAATGCTTGTGTTGTTTATGGATCAGTGATAATGTAAACACCTTTTATTCAAATAGTGATAATGATAGAGTATATGACATTAATTTTAAGCTAACATGTCAATCCAGTTTTGTGATTTATCTAATTGATTGTTGCTGTGGGAAACAATATGTGGGAAACAAAAAATATCAAGCTTAAGGTACCGTCCGCCAAACTAGGTCCCAGGTTCATCGGCCCATACGAAATTATCGAGGTGGTTAACCCAGTAGCCTTCCGCTTTAAAACTTCCACAGTCATTCAAATTGCCTAACGTATTCCACAGGTCTCTCCTCAAACCTTATCGTTCTCCCATTCACCCTGTTCAGTCCCCTCCTCCTCCTGTTTCGGTCGGGGGAGCCCTGGAGTATGAAGTCCAGGGTATCCTTGACTCCCGCCTTGTGAGGGGCTCAGTACAGTATCTGGTACACTGGAAGGGCTACGGCCCAGAAGAAAGGTCCTGGGTTCCTGCGGGGAACGTCCATGGCAAGGCATTAATTAGGAGATTTCATCTTCTTCACCCTGACAAACCGGGTTTTGAGGGTCCGGAGGCCCCTCCTGGAGAGGGGGGTACTGTCACGTCGCCGTCAGACTCGGGGCCTGCTGTTCCGCCCTCAGCCACTAGGAGGCGACGGACTATCATGCCACCCTCGGGCTCAGGGCCTGCTGTCCAGGCCTCGGCTACCAGGAGGCGCCGGCCTGACATGTCGTCGTCGAATTCAGGGCCTGCTGTCCCGCCCTCAGCCACTAGGAGGCGCCGTGGCTCACGCCCGAGTGATGGCGGCAACAGTGAAAGGGCTTCTGCGCAGGCGTCTGGTGGACGCAGACTCCGCTCCTCTGTCAGTCATGAAGGGGTTGGTGCATCGTCATCAGGTCTGGTCCTGGGGGCGGTCCTGATGACATCATCAGCCCGGGAGCCTGTGAGGGATGACCTGATCCCTCAAATACCTTGGGACTGGGCTTGCAAGCCGCCGGATATATTCTTGGTTCCCCTGCGTGTTACTGTGTGAATTGCTATAGCTGACTGACTCTGACCTTGGCCTGGACTTCTGACTCTGCTTCTGCCTAACGATTCTGTACCTCTGCTGCCCTCCTGGTTTATGACTCTGACCTTGGCCTGGACTTCTGACTCTGCTTCTGCCTAACGATTCTGTACCTCTGCTGCCCTCCTGGTTTATAACTCTGACCTTGGCCTGAATCTGACTCTGCTACTGTCTACTGTTTTTGTACCTTGCTGCCTGACTGGTTTAGACCCGGATACCACTGCGTTTTTGTCTTGTTTTTGGAACACCTTTCTGGCGACTGTCCTGCTCTGGCCACTGCTCCTATTCAGACAGCGCCTCCTGGGCTCTGCTATAAATCCAGATCCCTGTATAGGGGTAAAGGGTATCAGTGTTTCTCGGGGTGTTGGCTGGCCGCAGCCCAGACCGCAGACGGACGCCACAGCTGGTAGTTTTAATACCCCTGCTGATGCGGCCATGGCTGGTGTTGCAAATGTCCTTTTTGGGATTATCGGCATTTCTTAGGCCGAGTCTCACAAACGCATCTGTTACACCAATCTTCAAACGGGCCTGAAACCGATTCTGGTAATTGATGGTGGCTAAACGACTATTTATTGTAGGCTGTATCCTGGACCTCATACCTCGCATAGCCACTGCTGTTATTAATCATGTACTTTCCCATTCCTGTCATCACCATGCCCCTTTTCCAGATCACTTCATCCAACGATTCGTCTGCCATATTGTTACTAATAACATGCACCTTCCCAGCAGCAACTGTGTAGGAAGACACGTTACAGTTTTGCAAGGTGTTTATGATGCCCTAAAAAAAAATGTACACACTATGTTGATATCTACCTCCAGGGGGAAATGTTTGCCAGGCCATACACTTAGTGTAAGGGCATTCCAAGTCTAGGAGACCCGCTCCTTTAAATTGGGCAGTTTTAAATCAAGCCTTCCTCCATGTCTCATCATCCGCCGCCACTAGATCACCAGCGCTAACATGTTAGGTGCTGCTACAGCCAGGGTCGAATTCCAAACAAGGGTAGGTGGTTTTGCTGGCTGTAAAATACTTGTTGTGGAAAAGGTGGAGGTGTACCCCACAGGGGAAATGTTTGTCAGCCCAATACACTTAGTGTATGGGCATTACAAGTCTAGAAGACCCGCTCCTTTAAATTGGGCATAGTTTTGAATCAGGCCTTCCTCCACGTCTCATCATCCGCCACCACTAGATCACCAGCTTTAATGTGTTCTGTGCTGCTACAGCCATTGTCAAAATAGTAACAAGGGTGGGTGTTTTTGCTGGGCGTTAAATACTTGTTATGGAAAAGCTTGAGGTGTATCCCACAGGTGAAAATGTTTGTCAGCCCAATACACTTACTGTATGGGCATTACAAGTCTAAGTTATGCTGTGCGTAAAAAACTTGTTCTGAAAAAGGTTGAGGTGTACCCCACAGGGGAAATGTTTGCCAGCCCTACACTAAGTGTATGGGCATTCCAAGTCTTGGAGACCCGTGTCATGAAACCAGTGCTGGGTGACCGGCACTTCTGGGGTTAATGTTTTGATCTCAGTGCAGACTCTTACCTGCACACCTGGGACCTATTATGGTGGCCTCTCATTGGTTCTCGGAAAGCTTCTTATAGCCTCAGGAAGCTCCCATCCCCCATCAGTTAAACTTTCACCCTTGGCATTGTGTGGTGACCACTGAGTGTGTTTGTGCTGTGTTCTGGTTGCTTGATTCTCTGTGTATGGCTCGGTCTGTTCTCTAGACATTGCTTTGGATTCTGCTTGGTACCTTCTATGTCTGTTTGGTTTTGACTTCTGCTTGGCCCTGACTATCCGTTCTGTCTCATCCCTGGTACGTTACTGATATCTGTGTATCTGTGTATGACCTCCGTTTTGCCTGACTCTGAGTATTTCTGTATAATGTCCTGCCACCTCTAAAAGCAGGATGCTAAGCCCCGCCCCCTTGCAGTCACATGACCGTAGGTCCTGTGACTGCTTGCTAAACTCAGTCTCCACAGGTCCTGTGTATCTGTACTTTCCGGCTGTACCTGACCCCGGGCCCCCCTACAGTGCAGGTGAGTCCCTGCTCAGCGGAGGCTGCACGCCGGCGCTGACAGGATCCTGACATTATAACTGACCGTTAAGTTTTTGGGTTTTTTTTTTTTTCTTTCTTTTTCTCTGCTGAGAAATATGGATCCCATACAGTCTCTGGCTGACCAGATGAAAAGTCTGAGTCAGATGTTTCAGGGTTTATCCCTGAAGCAGCAAGCTCTGGCTCGTTCTCAGCAGCAGGTTTCTGAGACAGTGCGAGGGGCTTTATCTGCTGGGTCTCTGGGGCTGGGGCGAGGGATGTTGTTCTGTTGTCCCCGGAACCACCTGTTAAACTGCCTGACTTTTTTTCTGGGAACAAAAAGGAGTTCAGGGTCTTCATGGAGGGTTGCAAACTTTTTTTAGTTTGAGACCACATTCCTCTGGGGACGAAAGTCAGAAGGTTGGGGTCATTATGTCTCTGTTAAGAGGGTCCCCACAAGCTTGGGCTTTCTCCCTTCCTTCCACTGCCCATGAGAGACTGTCTGTGAATGCGTTTTTTGAGGCCCTCGGGCACATTTATGATGAGCCTGACCGAGTGCGATTGGCAGAGGACATGGTGATGAGCATCTGTCAGGGGAAACACTCGGCTGAGTGGTTTTGTACTGAATTCCACCGCTGGGCCGCAGAGGTCTCTTGGGACGATGACGCACTCCGAGGACTCTTTCGCAGAGGCTTGTCCGAGCGGCTGCAGGATGCCTGGGCGTTACATCTCCCACCTAACTCTCTCGAGGACGCCATGACCCAGGCCGTCCGGATGGACCGCAGGCTGTGGGCCAGAGGGGTGATGCAGGTGGAGACTTCATTGTTCCCCAGTGGAAAAGAAACTGCCCCTGAGCTCACGAATGTAGGTGCCCTCTCCCTGAAGGATACGGAGAGGAAACGCCGGAAGGACAAGCAGTTATGCTTTTACTGCGGTAAAAGGGGACATTGGAAAAGGAAGTGTCCTGATTGCCCGTCTTCGACCCATTCGGTGGGAAACGACTAGGTCTGGGTAGACAACGGGGAGACTACTCAGACCCTCAGGTACCCTTTTCCTCATTTTCTAAAGTGTTGCTTCATGTGGAACTGTTTAATCATAGAATCATAGAATCGTAGAGTTGGAAGGGACCTCCTGGGCCATCTGGTCCAACCCCCTGCTCAAAGCAGGATTCGCTAAATCATCCCAGTCAGATGTCTGTCCAGCCTCTGTTTGAAGGCTTCCATTGAAGGAGAACTCACCACTTCTCGTGGCTGCTTGTTCCACTCATTGATCACTCTGTCAAAAAGTTTTTTCTAATATCTAATCTGTGTCTCCTCCCATTCAGTTTCATCCCATTGCTTCTAGTCTTTCTTGTGCAAATGACAATAAAGTTGATCCTTCTACAATGTGACAGCCCTTTAGATATTTGTAGACAGCTATTAAGTCTCCTCTCAGTCTTCTCTTTTGCAAACTAAACAATCCCAGATCTTGCAACCTTTCCTCATAAGACAGGGTTTGCAGACCGTTCACCATTCTGGTTGCTTTTTTCTGAACTTGCTCCAGTTTGTTGATGTCTTTTTTAAAATGTGGTGCCCAAAACTGAACACAATATTCCAGATGAGGTCTGACCAAAGAGGAGTAGAGGGAAATAATGACTTCACGTGATCTAGACTGTATGCTTCTGTTAATACATCCTAGAATTGCATTTGTCTTTTTTGCTGCTGCATCACACTGTTGACTCATATTCAGTCTGTGATCTATTAGTATACCCAAGTCTTTTTCACATGTGCTGTTGCTTAGGCCTATTCCTCCCATTCTGTATATGCTTTTTCATTTTTATTGCCCAGATGTAGTACTTTGCATTTTTCCCTGTTAAAAACCATTCTATTAGTTGCTGCCCACTTCTCCAGTTTATTTATGGACGGTTTGTGGACGGTAGTTCTATCCCTCTACAGGCTTCGTAGACTGCGGATCATCGATTAATCTCATTGACTCCCAATTGGTCACACACTGCAAGATAGTGACAGTTAGGCTCAAGGTTCCGATCAAGGTGGTGGCCATTGACTCCTCTCCCCTCACTAAGGAGGGAATTCTCCTTATGCCTGACTTGTTTTCGCTCAGAGTGGGTGCTACTCATGTGGAAAACCTTAGTTGTTTTGTTCTGGACAATCTACCTGCAGGGTAGGTGTTGGGCATGCCCTGGTTACAACGCCATAACCCAGTTATTAACTGGAAAACGGGGGAGATTGTTTAATGGGGGTTTAATGATTTTAAGTTATGTGATAAATCCGCACTGCTGGTTGAACCTGTTAAATCTGTGTCTGTATTATCTGTCAAGCTGGAAGGTATTCTGGAATGCCTGAAGGACTTCGAAGATGTATTCTCTGAAAGCGAGGCCGAGATATTACCGCCACATAGACCCTTTGACTGTGCTATCGAGCTGGTCCCGGGGGCTAAATTACCTAAAGCCCGTCTGTTTAATTTATCCGGCCCTGAGCGCTTGGCTATGAAGGAGTACATTGCTGAAAGTCTGTGCAAGGGACACATACGTCCTTCAGTCTCACCTGTGGCAGCAGGTTTCTTTTTTGTAAAGAAAAAAGATGGCGGGTTACGTCCCTGTCTCGATTTTCGGGAGGTTAATCAGATTACTGTACGGAATACGTACCCACCTTCCGTTGATTCCCGACTTGTGTAACCAACTATCAGGGGGAAAATGGTATTCTAAACTGGATCTTCTGGGGGCATATAATTTGATAAGGGTCCGAGAGGGGGATGAATGGAAAACTGCGTTCCTCACATCCGAGGGACTGTTTGAAAATTTAGTCATGCCATTTCATAGAATCATAGAATCATAGAATTGTAGAGTTGGAAGGGACCTCCTGGGCCATCTGGTCCAACCCCCTGCTCAAAGCAGGATTCCCTAAATCATCCCAGTCAGATGTCTGTCCAGCCTCTGTTTGAAGACTTCCATTGAAGGAGAATTCACCACTTCTCGTGGCAGCCTGTTCCACTCATTGATCACTCTAACTGTCAAAAAGTTTTTTCTAATATCTAATCTGTGTCTCCTCCCATTCAGTTTCATCCCATTGCTTCTAGTCTTTCCTTGTGCAAATGAAAATAAAGTTGATCCTTCTACAATGTGTTTGGTCTTACCAATGCCCCCGCCATATTTCAGAATTTCATCAACGTGGTATTCTCAGATCTCATTGGTCGTTTTGCCGTTATCTACTTAGATTATATTTTGATATACTCCTCCGACAGGCATTCTCATCTGGTACATGTATGAACTGTTCTCCAAAGACTGAGAGAAAATCATCTGTATGCCAAATTGGAGAAATGTGTATTTTGTGTGCAAGAATTGTCTTTTTTGGGATTAATTGTATCCTGTGAGGGTTTTCGCATGGACCCCAAGAAGGTGCAGGCCATTGCGGATTGGGTGCAACCCCGAGATCTTAAGGGTCTTCAGCGCTTCTTGGGGTTAGCCAATTATTACCGCAAATTTATCTGGGGGTTTTCGCAGGTGTTCAAACCTCTCAAGGATCTAACATGCAAAGGTGCGGACGTGAGAAATTGGTCCTCGCTCGCAAAAGAGGCCTTTGCGACGCTGAAAAAATGTTTTATGTCTGCTCCTGTGTTGGTACAGCCAGATCCGTCCAAACCATTTCTGGTGGAGGTGGATGCCTCCGAGGTGGGGGTGGGGGCAGTGTTGTCCCAAGGGCCTGCCACTCTAACCAACCTCAGGCCATGTCCTTTCTTTTCCTGGAAGTTCTCTGCTGCAGAAAGAAATTATGATGTAGGCAATAGAGAGCTTCTTGTGGTCAAGTTGGCATTTGAGGAGTGGAGGCACTTTTTGGAGGGGGCCAGTCACCCGGTTACTATGATCACTGATCACAAAAATTTGTCATACATTGAGTCTGCTAAAAGATTAACGCCCAGACAGGCCCGTTGGTCACTTTTTTCTCGTTTCCAGTTTACTATTACATTCCGTCCAGGGTAAAAGAATGTGAAGGCTAACACCTTATATCTCGTAGTTTTCACCCTGTGTCTGCCCCTGAGCCACCGTCCTCCATTCTGCACCCTGGGGTGGTGTTAGTGTTAGCAGGGATCTCGTCTGAATTGGAACGGGAAATTGAGGGGGCCCAGTCGTTGGCTTCTGCGGCCAAGCCAGGGGGCAAGTTGTTTGTCCCAGAGCAACTTCGCCTTAAACTCTTGCAAGAGTTCCACGAATCCAAACTGTGTGCTCACCCTGGTATATCAGCCACGCGACTGGTGGAGGCTAGGATCTTCTGGTGGCCTACCCTTGGTTCTGATATAAAGAAATTCATTTCTGGTTGTGGGGTCTGCGCTCGTTCTAAAAGCTCCCATAGCCGGCCGGCGGGGGAGCTGATGCCCTTGGAAGTTCCCGAGAGACCATGGACCCACCTGTCCATGGATTTTATTACCAATCTTCCCTCTTCCAGGGGTAATATGGTGGTATGGGTAGTGGTGGACAGATTTTCAAAGCAGGCTCATTTTGTTCCTCTGTCCGCATTACCTTCAGCTGAGACCTTATCCAGATTGTTTGTGCAGCATGTGGTCCGCTTGCATGGGGTATCCCTGAATGTGGTGTCTGATCGTGGTGTGCAGTTTGTGGCTAAGTTTTGGCGTGCTTTCTGCAAAAAATTAGGGATATCTCTGTCCTTTTCGTCTGCATACCATCCTGAGAGTAATGGTGAGACGGAATGCACTAATCAGTCTCTGGAACAGATCCTCAGATGTCTGACTTCTGCTAGACAGAATGACTGGTGTGATATACTGCCGTTGGCTGAATTTGCCTTCAATAGTCGGGTGAGTCAATCCACTGGTATGTCCCCTTTCTTGATCAACTATGGGTTCAGTCCTCATTTTGGTGAGTTTTCTCATCTGGATTCGGGGTGTCCCGGGGCTGAGGACTCTGTTCAGTGGTTAAAAGATACATGGGCAGAAGTCCAGCGGCGTATATCTAGGTTTCAAGGCAGGTATAAGTTTTTCGCGGACAGGAAACGAACACCTGGTCCCATGTTTCAGGTTGGAGAGAAAGTTTGGCTCTCCACGTGAAACATTAAGTTAAAGATTCCGTCAGCCAAGTTGGGCCCCAAATTCACTGGCCTGTACAAGATTGTGGAAAAAATCAATCCAGAGGCGTACAGGCTGTGCCTTCCATCCTCTTTCAAGATCCCTAACGTCTTCCATAGATCTCTACTGAAACCTTTTGAAGCAGTCCGGGGAGAATCCAAGTCTGCGGCTCCTTCGGTTTCGGTTGAGGGACATGTGGAATATGAGATTGGTCACATCGTAGATTCTAGGTTGGTACGGCGGGCAGTACAGTACCTAGTTCATTGGAAGGGGTATGGGCCGGAGGACAGGTCATGGGTGCCGGCCCGGTTTATGCATGCGGATCGCCTGGTTCGGGCTTTCCATGCTAGGTACCTGGGCAAGCCTGGGGGTCCAGAGGCTCCCCGTTGACAGGGGGGGTACTGTCATGATACCAGTGCTGAGTGACAGGGACTTCTGGGGTTAATGTTTTGATCTCAGTGCAGACTCTTACCTGCACACCTGGGACCTATTATGGTGGCCTCTCATTGGTTCTGGGAAAGCTTCTTATAGCCTCAGGAAGCTCCCATCCCCCGTCAGTTAAACTTTCGCCCTTGGCATTGTGTGGTGACCCCTGAGTGTGTTTGTGCTGTGTTCTGGTTGCTTGATTCTCTGTGTATGACTCGGTCTGTTCTCTGGATATTGCTTTGGATTCTGCTTGGTACCTTCTATGTCTGTTTGGTTTTGACTTCTGCTTGGCCCTGACTATCCGTTCTGTCTCATCCCTGGTACTTTACTGATATCTCTGTGTATGACCTCCGTTTTGCCTGACTCTGAGTATTTCTGTATAGTGTCCTGCCATCTCTAAAAGCAGGACGCTAAGCACCGCCCCCTTGCAGTCACATGGCTGTAGGTCCTATGACTGCTTGCTAAACTCAGCCTCCACAGGTCCTGTGTATCTGTACTTTCCGGCTGTACCTGACCCCGGGCCCCCCTACAGTGCGGGTGAGTCCCTGCTCAGTGGAGGCAGCATGCCGGCGCTGACAGGATCCTGACAACCCGCTCCTTTAAATTGAGCATAGTTTTTAATCAGGCCTTCCTCCACATCTCATCTTCCACCGCCACTAGATCACCAGCTTTAATGTGTTCCATGCTTCTACAGCCATTGTCAAAATCCTAGCAAAGGTGGATGTTTTTGTTGGGCATTAAATACTTGTTGTGGAAAAGGTTGAGGTGTACCCCACAGGTTTGTCTGGTGTCTCACACCTCAGACCATGGACAAACTGAGCATCCAGCAGACTGACTTCTGCTCCACTGTTAACAAGCACCGGCATGCCCTCAGGTACCTCGCCAACCATCACCTCTGCTGACATAGTACATTCTGAGGGCGAGGAGGAAATATACACTCCCAGGTCTTCTTCCTCCACACGACCAGGGGGGCACGGCTTCTCTGACAGTACAGAAGTTTCTGCGTCAGTGCCAAGGACTAAATGATTAGTCTGCTTCCTACAGGGACATACTGTCATGATTTGTAGTCTTGCCCTGTCCTGTATTTTGTATAATATGTCATTTAACTTTTCTCTGGTTCATTTGCTGTAAATTAACCATGTCTCCTTCCCCCAATACTTTGCAATGTCTTGTGATGTACCTGGACCATAATCTAATTTAGGCTTGTGTCAACAGCTAGTGGAACTTTGGCTATTGATTTCCTAAGCAGAAGATAACCTACAATACACACCCTGTAGACTCAGTGGAGCCCTTACATTTCTAGAATCTTCTGATGGACCAAACCATTGAATAGTAGGTGTGACCCCTACCCCCCTTCAGATGGGCTGATCCCAGGAGCCCTGACAATACATTCTTGTTTTAAGATCAGATGTGAGTTGGATGCTAAAAGAGAAGGACGAGGCTGTCAGAGGAAGCCTCGGCCTCTGTGTGATCGTGGTGGATTTCTGGGACTCTTAAAGGACTATAGTTTTGTGATCTGGCACAAGGATTGTCGGGAGGTGCCCCCGAATCAGTTTCCTGTGGACTTATTTTGGGACTCTGCAAATTACCTTCGTGTTGTTCCTGTTTTCTGGTCAATAAATCTGTTGGATCGTTCCCAGGCCTGTTGTCCCTCCTTGCTCTGGAGAATACTCCCGTCACAAACTGGTTGGCAGCGGTGGGATCGGAGCAGAAGGAATGGAGGAGAACGGCCCATCAACATCGGGAACCAGCACCGCAGAGTACAAGAACTGGACTGCGGTGAACCTACAAACAAAGGCCCGTGAACTGGGAGTCAGCTACAAGGGACTCTCCAAGGAGCAGCTGATTGAGACTTTGGAAGCAGTTCGCCTGCAAGATGATGCTGAGGAAGGATCCTCACAGCAAAGAGAGGAAAGACGGCAGCCGGAGGTAAATACCCAAAAAAGTCAGTGGGTTGTGTGGTACGAGGAGGAGATGGCCTTGCTGGGAGAAGAGGTCTCCATAGAATATAAGATGGAGGTCATGCACAGAGCCGAGGAGAGGCAGCGCAGGATGGAGGAGAGGGCATTGCTGGAGGGGCAGAGGGCAATGCTGGAGAGGGAGATCGCTTTGGAGGCAGCGAGAAGCTCCAGACAGACTGTACCCACAGCATCCCCCATGAGGGAACTCCCCAGAGTGTCCCGCAAAGACTTCAAGCTGAGGCTTCCGGTGACATTGAGGGCTTCTTCCAGGACTTTGAGCATCAGTGTCGATTAATGGAAGTCCCGGAAAGGGAGCGCGTCCGACATCTTGTGGGGCTCTTAGAGGGTGGAGCTGCCACAGCCTATAGAGCTATGGACCCTCGGTTGAACTGTGAGTATGCGGAGATTAAACAGACTATTCTAGAACATTATGCTGTGACCCCAGACACTTACAGGACTCAGTTCCGTACTTTAGCCTGTGATGAGGAAGTGTCCTTCAAGATGTATGCTCACAAACTCAAACATATATGTCATCGCTGGCTGGAGGCAGAGGAGGCCATAACCTGGGAAACGTTCCTGCAGGTCATCCTAAAAGAGCAGTTTTATTTTAAGTGCCCCGCTGAGATACGGGAATGGGTGCGTGAAAGGAGACCAGCAACAGTGGAGGAAGCTGCAGCTCTAGCTGATGAGGCTCTCACCATCAAGCCTCAGTGGAAAAAATTACTACTCAGGGAGAAAAACACTACCAGCCCCCCAACGCTGGCGGCCCCTGGTCCTTCTGCCTCCAATATTCACCATCCCACTAGACCATCAACTCATGGTGACCTTCGTGTGACTGTGCCTCGCATTACTCCTGCTCCACCTTTGGGACTACGACGTGGAGGAAGAATCCCAGAGCGCAGATGCTATGGATGTGGGCAGCCCGGGCATATGCAATTCCAATGTCCAGGTGTACAGAGGCAGAACACCTACAGACCGCCTTTGCCTGTTCATCATCTACAGACCCCCTCACCTGGAGAAGAGATGGATTCAGTGCCTGATGACTTGCCAAGTGACTCTGATATCCTGGCTTCCCTACCAGGAGTCTATGGGGTGCGAGCCCCAGCCACCTGTTCTTCTGATCTTCAGCACAAACATCTACAGGAGGTCGTGCTGGATGGTCAAAAAGTTGTTGGCTTCCGTGACACTGGGGCTTTTCTCACCATAGCCAATCCCCGAGTAATTCAACCAGAAGCAATTCAAAAGGGACCAGGAATTGCCATTGAATTGGCTGGAGGTACCCAGAGATATATTCCAAGAGCGAGTGTGACCCTGGATTATGGCTTTGGGGCCAAACAATGCATGGTCGGTGTGATGAGAGGCCTCCCTGCAGATGTTCTTCTAGGAAATGATGTGGGGAATCTTCATTGCCACTTTGTCGGTGCGGTAACCCGAAGTCAAGCCAAGAGAGCAGCAAATGTGGACGTGTACAACCCATCCATGGAAATGAGGCCACCAGAACCGCCGTCACAGCCGGTGAGTGATTCTTCTTGTGGGGATAATATGAATGTTACTTGGGATAAAGTTCAGTTTAGACAAGAAGTGGAGACTGACCCCACCCTAGCTAGTTTTAGAGCTCGAGCTGAAATAGGGCAGCTAGGGGAGAATGGAGAAAGAATTATCAGAGAAAATGGACTTCTGTATCGGGTTACCAATGCCGACTCCCTAGATAAGCCCTGGACTTATAGCAAACAGCTGATTGTTCCTCAGAAATACAGAATTCCCCTATTACACCTTGCTCATGATATTCCTACTGCTGGCCATCAAGGCAAAACCCGCACCGAGAGGCGATTGACTCAATCTTTCTATTGGCCTGGGATTTCCCAAGCAGTGGCGCATTTCTGCCGAACTTGCGACATATGTCAGCGTAGAGGGCGACCCGGAGATCACCCAAAGGCACCCCTGCAACCGCTCCCTATAATAGAAGAACCCTTTCAAAGAGTAGCTGTTGATATCATTGGACCTCTGGCTAAACCAAGTAAATCTGGAAAGCAGTACATTCTCACTGTTGTGGACTATGCCACCCGATATCCAGAAGCGGTGGCCTTGTCAAGTATTTCTGCAGCCAAGGTGGCCGAGGCCCTGGTTACCATTTTCACCAGAGAAGGATTTCCCAGTGAGATCTTGTCGGACCAAGGCTCCCAGTTCATGTCAGAGCTGGTCCAGTGTCTGTGGCGCACCTGTGGAGTACGAGCGATCCGCACGACCCCGTATCATCCCCAAACAAATGGACTTTGTGAACGATTCAATGGCACTCTGAAGAATATGCTGAGGGCCTTCACTGACAGAGATTCAAACTGGGAGAAGTACCTACCCCATCTCTTGTTTGCCTATCGGGAAGTTCCCCAGGAGTCCACTGGGTTCTCCCCCTTTGAACTACTCTATGGAAGAAAGGTCCGAGGACCCTTAACCCTGCTCAAGGAATACTGGGAGGGGCAAGTTGAAGATACAGGGGCCCCTGTTGTCCCTTATGTCCTAAAGCTGCGAGAAACCCTTGCCAAACTTGCTAGTTTTGCCCAGAGTCATGTGCGGATGGCTCAAACCAGACAGAAGACATGGTATGACCGTAAAGCATGCTACCGGGAGTTTGTAGAAGGACAACAGGTCTTAATGATTGTTCCCCATCGGCAGAATAAACTGCAGACAACATGGGAGGGTCCTTTCCGGGTTCTCAGAAAACTGAATGACACCAATTACCTTCTTGCTTTAGATGATCAGGGGCTAAGACAAAAGACTGTCCATGTGAATATGATTAAGGAGTACCATGACCGGACCCTTCCAATGATAGCAAGCTGTCGGCTAGCTTCAGAGGACGGTCAAGAGGATGAGGACTCCCTACCTGATCTCGTGGAAGCAGCGAGAGCCCCATCCACTGTGGAACAGGTTCCTCTGGGAGATCACCTGGATTCCTTACAGAAAAACCAGGTGCTGGGAGTGCTTCAACAGAGACGTGCTGCTTTCTCATCCCAACCAGGTTGAACCACCGTCACCCAACATCATGTGGACACTCAGGGCATCCGTCCCATACAACAGGCTCCTTACCGGGTACCTGAATCAGTTCGAAACACCATGCAGCATGAACTGGAGGAGATGTTACAGCTTGGGGTAATCCAGGCCTCCCATAGCCCTTGGGCCTCTCCTGTGGTGTTAGTACCCAAGAAGGATGGGAGTACTCGATTTTGTGTGGACTATCGACGACTAAACGACCATACCGTCAGTGATCCTTACCCAATGCCTCGTATTGACGAACTTCTAGACCGACTGGCTGGATCCCGAAATGTCACTATCTTTGATCTCAGTAAGGGATACTGGCAAATCCCTCTGAAGGAGGAGGGGAGAGAACTGTCCACTTTTATAACCCCCTTTGGTCTGTATGAATTCATAAATATGCCCTTTGGAATGAAGAATGCCCCGGCCACCTTCCAGAGAATGGTGGACCAGATCCTCCGGGGATTTGGTGACTTTGCTTGTGCCTACTTGGATGATATCGCCATCTTCAGCCAGACGTGGGAGGAACATCTGAACCAAGTAGCCGTTATTCTTGACCTGCTTCTTGCAGCAGGCCTAACCATTCGACCAGATAAATGCCAATTGGGGATGGGTGAAGTCCAGTACCTAGGGCATAGAGTAGGAGGAGGGAAGCTCCGTCCCGAACCTGCCAAAATCCAGGCTATTAGAGACTGGCCTGTACCCCAAACTAAGAAACAAGTTATGGCTTTTTTGGGCACTGCCAGTTATTACCGAAAATTTGTTTCTCATTTCAGCACTGTGGCCAAGCCTCTTACCGACCTGACCAAGAAAATGATGCCCCAGCTGGTGATCTGGACTCCAGCCTGTGATGAGGCTTTTAACCAGCTGAAGGACGCTCTGGTCTGTGACCCTGTTCTGGCTGCTCCAGACTACAAGAGGAGATTCATTGTGCAGACGGACGCCTCTGCTTATGGACTGGGAGCTGTACTCAGCCAGGTGAATGCAGCTGGGGACGAGCACCCCATTGCCTACCTCAGCCGGAAACTGCTGGATCGAGAAGTGGCCTATGCAACTGTTGAAAAAGAATGTCTGGCTGTAGTGTGGGCCCTTAGGAAACTAAGGCCGTATCTGTATGGACGAGAATTCACTGTGGTTACTGATCACAATCCCCTCACCTGGATGAACAGAGTCTCTGGGGACAATGGACGCTTACTACGATGGAGCCTGGCACTGCAGCCCTATAACTTTACCATACAGTATAGAAGAGGCAGCCAACACCAAAATGCAGATGGACTGTCCAGGCAAGAGGAGCCCTGAGTCCTGTCAGCCATGCCTGTGTGTACTTAACCAGTGACCTGTAGAGGTCCCTAGTACGTACACAAATTGGGAGGGGAAGGGATTGTCATGATTTGTAGTCTTGCCCTGTCCTGTATTTTGTATAATATGTCATTTAACTTTTCTCTGGTTCATTTGCTGTAAATTAACCATGTCTCCTTCCCCCAATACTTTGCAATGTCTTGTGATGTACCTGGACCATAATCTAATTTAGGCTTGTGTCAACAGCTAGTGGAACTTTGGCTATTGATTTCCTAAGCAGAAGATAACCTACAATACACACCCTGTAGACTCAGTGGAGCCCTTACATTTCTAGAATCTTCTGATGGACCAAACCATTGAATAGTAGGTGTGACCCCTACCCCCCTTCAGATGGGCTGATCCCAGGAGCCCTGACAATACATTCTTGTTTTAAGATCAGATGTGAGTTGGATGCTAAAAGAGAAGGACGAGGCTGTCTGAGGAAGCCTCGGCCTCTGTGTGATCGTGGTGGATTTCTGGGACTCTTAAAGGACTATAGTTTTGTGATCTGGCACAAGGATTGTCGGGAGGTGCCCCCGAATCAGTTTTCTGTGGACTTATTTTGGGACTCTGCAAATTACCTTTGTGTTGTTCCTGTTTTCTGGTCAATAAATCTGTTGGATCGTTCCCAGGCCTGTTGTCCCTCCTTGCTCTGGAGAATACTCCCGTCACACATACCCCTTCACCTTGGGGGAACAACAGGCAGCACCATGGGGACAACAACTCCTCCAACCTTCCTGGGTACGTCCGCCTGTATAAGCAAGTCCTCCTCCGCAGCAGGGACTCCAAGGCGCATCTTCGCCAAAGCCACAAATGGACCCTCTAGTTGAGGCAGAGGGTAGACCTCAGACCCATAATTCCGCTGCAGGTGCTGCTTAAACGCATCATTCAGCTCCTCACTCATCTCAGTGAGGGCCAGCAGCAACTGCTCACCAGTCTGAACTTGGCTCATGGATCACCAGAGAAAAATGTTAAGGTTGGTGATAATGTAATGTCACGTGTGACTGGATACACCACCTCCAGCAGGGCGAATTTCTATAACACTCGTGAACCTGGATACACCGCCTCCAGCAGGGCGAATTTAAACGGAGTTAAGGGAAACACCGGGGAAACCATTACAATGGAGGGCCCTGCAATAGGGACCGGGGACGTGGAGACCTCCTGCACTCCCCTGAGTCAGTGTCCCTACACTCCTGACGATCCCTAGGCAGGTTCCACACCTGGTGATGAGCTGGATACCTCAAATCCCTAGCTCGCCCTGCACCTATCCCTTTCTAGTGAACTGGACGGTGCAGAAACTAATCCCACCACTGCACTAATAGACACACAAGGAAAGTAACAATCAGGGAAAAACACCACTTAGCTTTGCTCTGTTACTATTGCTCCCAGCAACAGAGTACAACACCAAAGTTCAGCTTCACCCCTGAAGCTCGACACCTGAATTCAGCTTCCGCCTGAAGCTATTACACCAGAGCTCCCCTGAGCTGCCAGGAACTCCTCTCTGTAGTTCCTACCTTCACCAGACTTGGTTGGAAATGAGCAATATCACCAACAGTGAGTGAGACCACCTGCTACTCCTTTATAGGTAGCAGCCAAGGAATCACACCTGCTTCATTATCACGTGCAATAACACTAGCGGCCACCGGGGGGCAACTAAACTAAAGTAACCAGAATGCAATGATCCTAACGGCCACCGGGGGCAAAAATACAACTAAAACAACCACAGTGTAATGACCCTAATGGCCACCGGGGGCAAAGCTAACTTTAAGCAAACAGCCTAAAGGAAAAAAAAAAGGTTACTTGTGCAAAATCTGTCATAATCCAACCTGGATCATGACAGTACCCTCCCTCAATGAGGGGCCTCTGGACCCTCAAGACCGCTCTTCACCAAAAAAACCCACCTACAGTGGGGACGCCCAGATCCAGAGTTCACCCCAACAACTACCTGAACTTCAGGTTTATGATAAACGAGCACCGCTGGTATTGGCAATGTATGTTCCAGAGGCACCACCCCTCTCCAAAGTGCCGATCTGGGGATCGAGTGGTGTATGGGCAAGTTTGTGGGTAACTCCAGCTGGTAAGTCTCCGGGCCGATGATGGCCGACACCAGATACGGCCCGATCACCTGAAAATTCCAGACCCCCGCAACACACTTCCACTGGATGTTTTTGGTGGCCACCCATACATGCTCGTTCACACACAGGTCCAGACCTCAACGTTTATTGCCACACATTCGTTTGTCACAATCCGGTGAACTCTTTCTGGAACTGACAACAGAGGCATCCCCCTGTGTCACCACACTCACACCCCCGCAATTCACCAAGGGATACATCACCCTCCAACCCCTCCCACTACAAGGTCTGCGCCTCTCAGGGTTGGCTAATGGCGAGGGTTGAGCCTTGCCCCATCTCTCCTGCAGAACCTCAGCTGCTACCACTGGAGAGGAAGGGGACGTTTGTAGAGAGACGGCAGAGACAGTAGCCCGTAGGCAGCAGCCCTCTCACAACTGCTCCCAGCTGACTACTTCCCTAGTCCGCCAATCTAAGACCGGATTGTGTTTTTTAGACCAAGGGGGGCCCACAACGATAGGTGCTGGATTTCCCTCCAAGACGTAGTATGACTGGGACTCATCATGATGTCCACTATGCAGCACAATGTCTTCTACGACTTGGTTTACCCCCCAGCTCAGTGGGACAGAGTTAATGGCCTGGACGCTTCTGGGTTTGTCTGGTGTCTCACACCTCAGACCATGGACAAACTGAGCATCAAGCAGACTGACTTCTGCTCCACTGTTAACAAGCACCGGCATGCCCTCAGGTACCTCGCCAACCATCACCTCTGCTGACATAGTACATTCTGAGGGCGAGGAGGAAATATACACTCCCAGGTCTTCTTCCTCCACACGACCAGGGGGGCACGGCTTCTCTGACAGTACAGAAGTTTCTGCGTCAGTGCCAAGGACTAAATGATTAGTCTGCTCCCTACAGGGACATACCCCTTCACCTTGGGGGAACAACAGGCAGCACCATGGGGACAACAACTCCTCCCACCTGCCTGGGTACGTCCGCCTGTATAAGCAAGTCCTGCTCCACAGCAGGGACTCCAAGGCGCATCTTCGCCAAAGCCACAAATGGACCCTCAAGTTGAGGCAGAGGGTAGACCTCAGAACCATAATTCCGCTGCAGGTGCTGCTTAAACGCATCATTCAGCTCCTCACTCATCTCAGTGAGGGCCAGCAGCAACTGCTCACCAGTCTGAACTTGGTTCATGGATCACCAGAGAAAAATGTTAAGGTTGGTGATAATGTAATGTCATGTGTGACTGGATACACCACCTCCAGCAGGGCGAATTTCTATTACACCCGTGAACCTGGATACACCGCCTCCAGCAGGGCGAATTTAAACAGAGTTAAGGGAAACACCAGGGAAACCGTTACAATGGAGGGCCCTGCAATAGGGACCGGGGACGTGGAGACCTCCTGCACTCCCCTGAGTCAGTGTCCCTACACTCCTGACGATCCCTAGGCAGGTTCCACACCTGGTGATGAGCTGGATACCTCAAATCCCTAGCTCGCCCTGCACCTATCCCTTTCTAGTGAACTGGACGGTGCAGAAACTAATCCCACCACTGCACTAATAGACACACAAGGAAAGTAACAATCAGGGAAAAACACCACTTAGCTTTGCTCTGTTGCTATTGCTCCCAGCAACAGAGTACAACACCAAAGTTCAGCTTCACCCCTGAAGCTCGACACCTGAATTCAGCTTCCGCCTGAAGCTATTACACCAGAGCTCCCCTGAGCTGCCAGGAACTCCTCTCTGTAGTTCCTACCTTCACCAGACTTGGTTGGAAATGAGCAATATCACCAACAGTGAGTGAGACCACCTGCTACTCCTTTATAGGTAGCAGCCAAGGAATCACACCTGCTTCATTATCACGTGCAATAACACTTGTGGCTACCGGGGGCAACTAAACTAAAGTAACCAGAGTGCAATAACCCTAACGGCCACAGGGGCAAAATTAGAACTACAACAACCACAGTGTAATGACCCTAATGGCCACCGGGGACAAAACTAACTTTAAGCAAACAGCTTAAAGGAAAAAAAAAGGTTACTTGTGCAAAATCTGTCAGAATCCAACCTGGATCATGACAGTTTGCCAGCCAACACACTTAGTGTATGGGCATTACAAATCTAGGAGACCTGCTCCTTTAAATTGGGCATAGTTTTTAATCAAGTCTTTCTCCACGTCTCATCATCCACCGCCACTAGATCACCAGTATTAACATGTTACATGCTGCTACAGCCATTGTCAAAATCCAAACAAGGGTCGGTGTTTTTGCTGGGCATTAAATACATGTTATGGAAAAGGTTGAGGTGTACCCCACATGTTTGCCTGCCAACACACTTAGTGTATGGGCATTCCAAGTCTAGGAGACCTGCTCCTTTAAATTGGGCATAGTTTTTAATCAGGCCTTCCTCCACGTCTCATCATCCGCCACCACTAGATCGCCAGCGTTAATGTGTTCCATGCTGCTACAGCCAGTGTCAAAATCCTAACAAGGGTGGGTGTTTTTGCTGGGCGTTAAGTACTTGTTATGGAAAAGGTTGAGGTGCACCCCACAGGGGAAAATGCTTGCCAGCCCTACACTAAGTGTATGGGCATTCCAAGTCTTGGAGACCCGCTCCTTTTTAATGGGACATTTTTTGTTAAGAGGCCCTCCTCCATGTTTCTTCCAGGGGGATTGGGGTTATTGGGGTGCATATGACTAGGTAGCAGTGCAGGCCTTGCAGTCAATGCATAAGAAAACAGAATTGGAGTACAAATGAATAATGTGAATTGGATTTTCCTGTGCCCATCCAGTATGTTGGTTCAAATGCTTATTGGGGTGCATATGACTTGGTGGCAGGGCAGGCCTTGCAGTCAATGCATAAGAAAACAGAATGGGAGTACAAAATGAATAATGTGAAGTGGATTTTCCTGTGCACATCTAGTACCTGGGTTCAAAAGCATATTGGGGTGCAGATGACTTTGCAGCAGGGCAGGCCTTGCTGTCAATGCATAAGAAAATAGTATGGGAGTACAAAATGAATAATGAGAAGTGGATTTTCCCGTGCCCATCCAGTATGTGGGGTCAAAGGCTTATTGGGGTGCATATGACTTGGTAGTAGGGCAGGCATTGCAGTGAATGCATAAGAAAACAGAATGGGAGTACAAAATGCATAATGTGAAGTGTATTTTCCTGGGCCATTCCAGTACCTGGGTTCTAAAGCATATTGGGATGCATATGCATATGACTTGGTAGCAGGACAGGCCTTGCATTCAATGCAACATTTTTTATGGAAGCCCTCCTGGACATCTCATGAAAGGGGTATTGGAGTTCATCGTAATTCTTGGCAGCCCGTTCACTCACTGCATATGTGGCACCCCTGAGGGTTCAGTCACCACAGAGGTACTGCACCTCCTCCTGAGGTGTGGTACCCCACCATTCAGGTAAGGTGGAGACACCTGACCAAGCTCCAACACCTGCATCCCACACAACACAGTAGTGTAGCAAAGCACCCTTTGGTGGCTCCCTGCTTGGAACATGAAGCGTGCTGGGAGGCGGGTGGAGTTTAGTTGGCACCAAAAGAGCGGGAAGAGTTTAGGATTTAGTCAGTCAGTCAGTCTGACAGAGTCAGAGGAAGAGAGAGGATCCCCTGAGTGGGATGGATGAAGGAATTGCTGCAGCCGACCTCAGTGACCTGGGTCCGCTGGCACAGGAAATGAACATTGATGGAAAGCCTGACTCTCTCTATAAGAAAGAAGGATTAGTACGGAACGTAAGGAGAGGAGGACTAAGGATTAGGGTCAGAGCAGAACCCTTCCCAAGTTCACAGCGCATGGCCGGGGTCCGGTCCCCGAGGTTGTATGGATACTAATGGTCCTGCGACAGACACCGGACGAATAGAAGTTGTCACCACTTTATTCCCACACAAGACTTGGGGGCACAACAGCAACGTGAGTGAGCCAGGACTAGGTAGTAAAGAGTCCCCGAAGCAGGCTACAGCTGTCTGCCATACAAGTAGAGTTCATAGGAACATTTGACAGGAGGAACTCCAGTGTAACTCAGTACCAGTGGCGTATCCAGGGGGGGGCAGCCGGGGCAGTTGCCCCGGGCGCAGCCAGCAGGGGGGCGCAGTCGGGCCGCCTAATGCAGCGGTCCGCAGTGTCTCCCCCCGGTGGCTGCGCTCTGCCGCCCCCCATCCTGTGAGCCGGCTGTTCTCTCTGACGGCTGTCAAGCTGACAGCCGACGCAGAGAAGGAGGCCGCGCCGGCTCTCAGGCAGCAATTGTACTGGCGTCTATACAGACGCCTGTACAATTAGCTCTGACCGCCGGGTCAGAGCTACGTCAGCAGCGTGATCATGTCATGTGATCACTCTGCTGACGTCACTTCCCGGCGCCCAGAGCAAACGCTGGTGGTAAGTGTGCTCCTCTGTGGAGCTGAAGAACCACCGAAGATGGGAGATGGGGGGGTGTTAATGAGTGGGGGGGGGTTATTGAGTGGGGATGGGGGTTAATGAGTAGGGGGGTTAATGAGTGGGGGTTAAAGTGTGGGGGGTTAATGAGTGGAGATGGGGTTTAATGTGGGGATGGGTGTTAATGAGTTGGGGGTTATTGAGTGGAGATGGGGGTTAAAGTGGGGGGGTTAATGTGGAGATGGGGGTTAATGAGTGGGGGGGTTAATGAGTGAAGATGGGGGTTAATGAGTGGGGGGTTAATGAGTGGAGATGGGGGTTAATGTGGGGATGGGGGTTAATGAGTGGGGGGTTATTGAGTGGAGATGGGGGTTAATGTGGGGATGGGGGTTAAAGTGAGGGGGTTAATGTGGAGATGGGGGTTAATGAGTGGGGGGGTTAATGAGTGAAGATAGGGGTTAATGAGTGAGTGGGGGGTTAATGAGTGGAGATGGGGGGTAATGTGGGGATGGGGGTTAATGAGTAGAGATGGGGGTTAAAGTGTGGGGGTTAATGTGGGGATGGGGTTAATGAGTGGGGGGGTTCATGTGTGGGGGTTAAAGTATGGGGGTTAATGAGTGGGGCGTTAATGAGTGTGGGGGTTAATGAGTGGCGATGGGGGTTAATGTGGGGATGGGGGTTAATAAGTGGGGGGGTTAATGTGTAGGGGGTTAATGTATGGGGTTTAATGAGTGGAGATGGGGTTAATTAGTGGGGATGGGGGTTAATGAGTGGGGGTACATAATGTGTGGGGGGATTTGGGAGTGGGGATGGGGGATACTTAATGTGTGGGGGGATTTGGAGTGGGGATGGGGGGTACTTAATGTGTGGGGGGATTTGGAGTGGGGATGGGGGTACTTAATGTGTGTGGTGGATTTGGAGTGGGGATGGTATTTAACGTGTGTGGGGAGATTTGAGGACACAAAATGAAGAGTATGTATGAGGGCATATATGAGGAAGCAGTATGGGTGCAGACAGTAAGGGGTGCGAACGGATGAATTTATGTGGGCACAGTATGGGGAGTGAGGGTGATGGGATGTGTGCAGACACAGTATGGGGAGTCGAGGATATGTGTGAGCAGACAGTATAGAGAGTGAGGGGGTAAATATATGAGGAGACAGTATGGTGAACAGGAGGATGATAGAGGAGACAGTATGAGGAGGGAGGGGAATAGTGTGAGGCGACAGTATATTGCAGACATTTTTATTTAGGAGCATTATAATGACACTTCTATCTTTAAGGGCATCGTGTGAAGATTTGCTGCAGAAGACCGGAGAAGATGGAAGTCTGCTGAGACGAGATGTGGATGAGAAAACTCATCATGGGGTCTGGACAAGAAGAAGAAAAGGAGAACTACTGCATAGACGACGTCATCTATAAGGTACCTGGATGTAAATATTATTAGTGATACTGACTAATTCTCATGTTTTTATTTGTTAGGAACATTACAGGGGTTGTCCAGGTTTGTGCTGAGTCTGCTGTCATTCTATGTGACTGCAGACTTCTGAATTCTCACAGTGCTCACTGAACACTGTCAGGATTCTCTCATGCCGGTAATTTACATACATGCGGTCACATGCTGACTAGACGTGTGTGGCCTCACTCAATGAAAATGAACAGAGCGAGGCCGGGCACGTCTAGTTGGAATGTGGCCAGAAGTATACAAATCACATACTTGTGCTGACATGACTGTACATCGGCAAGGGAGAATCCTAAAAGTGTGCAGTGCATTCGTTGTGAGAATTCAGAAGCTCCAATGTCAGGACTCAGCGCTGCAGGTTGCCGTAGTCATCACATGGACACTTCACTCATATGCGATTTTCATAGATGTGGTCTTGTGACAACGAGCTTCTCTTCCTGCTTTCAGTTTTTTACTGAACATTGAGAGCATTAGGGAGAGCAGCTCGTGGGTACATGGCTAAGTGTGCAAGTCACATATGTACTTTTTTTTTGGGGGGGGGGGCGCCGAACCAAATTCTTGCCCCGGTTGCCAGAAAGCCTAGATACGCCTCTGCTCAGTACTGTGAGTACTTCACTATAGGCGCAAGAAGGGAGAAGTTCAGAAAAGGCGCATACAGTATGTTGGCGGAGTGTTGGAAGGGAGCACTTCATCTTGCCTGGAGGTTGGCTGAGCCCCTGACCCGGAGGACACGGCACGGATGTGAGCAAATGTATGCACAACAGACTGTGAGTAAAGCTTTGGAACTACATGCCCTGGTGTCCTCCGCTTATTCCTGCGCCAACCCACTCAGCACTGCTACATCTTTGTGCCTAACACTGCACCATCCACGCCTCCCCTCACCGTCACTTCACCTACTCTGCCCTGGGACTACAGCCCTACCTGTGGAGGGTGACACCATCATTGCTGCACTACACCATCTGTCCCAGAGGATCTGCTTGCAGCGTCGGCTTAACATCTCCCTTGCCGAACACCACAGGTGGCGTCACGAATCATCCACTCATAAACTTTATTCCATCACTTAACCCCTTTACACGGGCGCCCAGGGCCATGGACCGGGTCACCACTGCTGTGACATTCCCCTTTGAGAGACCGGCCCGGTACCGAGTACCCCACAGCCCTGGGAGGGCGACCCACATAGGCTATAACAGTTTAGGAGACCCACTGTTTAATAATGGCCCTTTAACCAGATTAATGCTGCCTGATGCCCTTGTAAAAATAGGCTTTGTGACTTTAAGAGTCCCTCTTCCATAAATGAAAGAAGATATGTCTGCTTATGTGTCACACACCACATGGCCAGCTAGGGTTGGTAAATGTTACAATGACATTTCCCAGTGAATGCTTTGTTTTGGTTGAAAGCAATGTTAAAGTTGAAAAACGCTTCAAAAACGCTGCGTCTGAACATAGTCCAAGTGGTGGAAGAACATTTTGGTCTGGGGTTATTTATTTTTCCTTATATACAAGTCATTAACCTGGAAAGGATGAACCTTTACATATTTCCCAGCAAAATCCGTTTTGGTATGTTTTTTGGTGCATCGGTAAAAATGGCATGAAACTCTGACAACATTATTTAAATCTGTGAACTAGGAGTCAGGAATGCTTCCAGGGGCGATACCCATGATGTCCCTGTGTCATTTGAGCAGTGTTTACATCATTTTCAGATGTTTTTAGACCTTAAAAGGACCACCGGGGGGGGATCACGGTAAAAATGCTCGGGTCTCCCATAGACTTACATTGGGCTCGTTGTTCTGTTCAAGTACCCGAGTATTTCAATTTGCTCAACCCGAGCAACGAGCACCCGAGCATATCCTCGCCCATCACTATTCATCACCTTTATTGCACACAAAGGTTCTAACCAACGTGTCATGGACACTTATCACAAAGGAGGACAGTTCTTCAGTAGAGCCGACTCCAAAAAAGTCTGTCATTAGCCCTTTAGAAGGCACAAAAATGACCATTAATAATTTGCATCCAAGAGTCACAAAGGAAGATAGGATGTAGCTTTTCTGAGTATGCGGTGCCTTGAAGCGCGCCCACTTGTTGAATTCTGGAGTTGCAGAGGTTGTGTTTGTAAGAAAGAAAGATGCAGTTGGAATGAGAATGTACAGGATTGATAACAGCGGTGGTTATGGGAGGTACAGGATACAGCTTACAATGATTAGTTGTTTAGCCACCACCAAACACCAGAATGCGTTTCATGCCCAACAGAAGATCCGTGTAACAGATGCGTGTCTGAAGCTCTACATAAAAGATGCCTGTAAGAAATATGTTTGCCAAAGACACTCGTGTCTGTATAAAGGGCAAAGTGCAACATGCTCGTGAGATGATGAATTCTAGAAAGCAGATCAGTGTTGGAGGAAAACCAAACAAACTGATGGATGTTCATGAAAAACTAAGTTTAAAGAGGAGTGGAAACAACCTCAAACCTGGGAAACAACTGATTTCCTCTTTGCAAGATATGAACGATGATGGTATTGATGACGACTTGGAACTTTAACACAAACACACCAAGAAGATGAAGATCACAGCTGCAAACAATGTGCAAAAAAGGCCGTGAATGTCTGGAAATTAATTTTCTCTTGATGCATACACAGCTACCATGTCTACTCAGCACGACACTTCACCAATTGCCACCTCTTTTGCACACAATGTCTGTAACCAACATGTCACAGACACTTGTCACAAAAAAGACCAGTTCATCAGTAGGGCTCACTCATAAAGAGTCTGTCTTTAGCTCTTTAGAAGGCACAAAAATGACCATTAATAATTTGCATCCAAAAGTCACAGAGGAAGGGATCATGTAGCTTTTCTGTGTATGCGGTGCCTTGAAGCGCACCTGCTTGTTGAGTTCTGAAGTTGCAGAGGATGTGTTTGTAAGAAAGGAAGACGCAGTTGGTGCCTACAAAAAATACAACAACAGATACCTTGATGGACAACCAATGAAATTCAATCTTCCTTTGAATGGTAGTGTGATAACATCAGACCAGCACATAAGTGACTCCCCATGAAAGAATGAAGGTTAATGTCAAAGAAACACAAACTCCTCCTCCACCAGCATTGCTTAAAATCCTCCAGCTAAAGTTGATCCTAATACGATCTTAAAAGCACTCTTTAAATCCTCAGGGTCATCAGCAATCACCCAAACACCGGCATTAAAGATTAAGCTCTGATGACACCAACACAACTTGGAGACTGTAATAACAGAGATTTGCAATTCACATATTCGTTCAGAGACTCCTTTAAATTTTTTTTTTTCTTTTTGGTTTTTGTTTAATGCTGGTGATGAACACCAGCAGGTAGTTGATGTTTGAAGGAGTCTGGTATCAGACATTGGACAATTTATCCTGTTCACAGCATTGTAGTACAGTTGACCTTTGTTGTGGCGCAGTTGCGTTATTTCATCAAGAATTTCTGTTTTCCCCTTGCTCTAGTATTGTGATACAGCACGATCATGGTTCTACTGTTCTGTCAAGGGGGGCTAAATAAATGTTGAATAACTTGTTTAAATGTCTTCAATTATCTGTTTCAACTTAAAAGATAATATTTGTTGTTTGGTAGCTTTAATACCTGGATTCCTACAAATGGATCTCAAGACCTTCATATTCCAGTAAATGGGGGGGAGGAATTACTAAGTGTCCACAGACTGTGTTCTAGAGAAATATTTTTTTTTATGATTAATTAATGTTTCACACTTTAATAATGTCATCCAGAACTGTTCAATTGTGGCCATATTTGTTGCCCTGCGGCTGAAGCATGTTGTGATATCTGTGATCTAAAGACAGAGAAATGTTAAAGGGAAATAGATCACGCTAATAGTGATCTAAATACTGAGATGTGTACAGATGGGAGGACATAGATTGTGGTTTTCTATCAACTTCAGCTGCATTTTAAAATTTTTATGTAATGCTGGTAATTAAAAAAAGGTACGCTAGTGTTGACAGGGCGCAGTGCCATACCACGACTATCTATTTGGTCTTCCTGTACAACCCTATAATTTTTGTAATAATTGATATTTATTTGTATTCCTCATTGGGGGGGAGACACAAGAAACGATAGGTGAACTCTGCTGAGACCAAACATCCCTTTGCAAGCAAATACGTGGCTGTTGCATCACAGAACACGTTCACCCTGGTGTTTTAGTGGTGGTGTCTGAAGAGATGTGGTGTCTGAAGAGATGTGGAGGATGTGTGGTATCCCACTAAGAAGCCATTTGTATGGGATACTGTATATATTGTGCGTTGTCATATAAATGCTCGCCATTTTTATGTGGACTGGGCATTTTAAATTCATTGTGAGACCTGCTGACAGGCAGCACAAAAAGGGTTAATCTTCTCCTCCCAGGCTTGATCAGGTGACCCAGCTCAGTTTTAATATGCATAAGGTATCAGGCCTCCATCATTTTTTTTTGTTGTGTCCTAACCTACTTATTCACACAATTTTTCTGCCCCCCCCCAAAAAAAAAATACAAGCAATATATTTGATAGTGGCCTTTCTCTGTCAGACACCTCATCTATCTGTGGGCTACAAATTGTGGTATTTGAATCCTCCATTGAACTGTTTTTCCTGTCTCTTACTTAAGTTGTTGACACCAGTTTGATGAAAAACATTTTTTTACCTACAGGCCAGATATTTTAAACTGTAGGTTTCACACACACGGATAACATGTACGTTCGCTCCAAATTCAGCCATTTGGAGTGAATGTGGAAAATAATGTAGTACATTTAAAAGGGGCAAGGCGTGTAGCAAGGGATGGGGCAGTGGACATGATGGTGAGGGTGCATGCAGAGGCTGAGGCTGTGGGCAAGCTGAAATTGGGCCACACCACACACCCACATCTTCACGCTCGACCTTCCTGTCCCAATTCCTAGGGGAACGCATCAGCACACCACATATTGAACCCACAGCAGTGTCAAAAGGTTGTTGGTTGGATAGTGGATAATGCCTCCAGTCACTTTGCCACCATCAGTCACTTTGCCACCAGCACCCTGTCTTCCACATGGTCAAGTCTGAGTAGCCTTGAGTCTGGACCGCATATTCTTCACCCTGATCCTCCTTCCTCCCACCATGCCGATTGCCTGTAGACAACTGATCCCACACTTGGACACTCCCAAGAGCTGTTCACTTTACCATTTATAGATTTGTGCCTCTTGCACGATACACTTGAAGATGATATCGCATGTAGTGCTGCCCAAAGATTTGAGCAGCCATGGTCATACGAAGGCGTGACACAAAAGTTGGACGATGATGAGACACAATTGCCAGAAAGTCAGGAGGAGGACCAGGGTGCGGAAGTGGAAGATGAGGTGGTGGAGGATATTATTATTATTAGTCATTTTTATAACGCCATTTATTCCATGGTGCTTTACATGTGAAAAAGGGCCATACATAGACAAGTACACTAAACATGAGCAATGCAAGGCTCAAGCAAGTACAGAAGGAGAGAGGATCCTTCCCGCGAGGGCTCATATACTACAGGGGATGGGTGAGGATACACTAGGAGAGGGTAAAGTGGGTCATACTGTTCAGTAGACTGAAGATCACTGCAGGTTGTAGGCTTGTCGGAAGAGGTTGTTCTTCAGGTTCGTTTTGAATGTGTCTGCGGTAGGCGGTAGACTGATGTGTTGGCGTAGAGAGTTACAGAGTAAGAGTGAAGCATGGGAGAAGCCTTGCATGCGGTTGGGGGAAGAAGAGATAAGAGGGGAGTAGAGAAGATGTTGAGACGATCTAAGGTTGTGTGTAGGTAACTCCAGGGAGACCATGTCACAGATTTATGGAGGAGACAGGTTGTGGATGGCTTTGTATGTCATAATTTTAGGGTTTAGAGAGGAGAGGTTGGGGAATCACAGTGGGACAGGTGGATTAGTCAGGCAGCATAGTTCAGGATAGATTAGAGTGGAGCAAGAGTGCTAGAGGGGAGACCAGAGAGTAGAAGGTTGCAATAGTCGAGGCAGGAAATGATAAGAGCGTGCAAAATCATTTTTGCAGTTTCTTGGTCAAGGAATGTAAGGAAATGTTTTTGAGTTGGAGTCAACAGGAGGAGGCAAGGGCTTGGATATGTTGCTTGAAAGAGAGGGCAAGAGACGAGGATCACCCCGAGGCACCGATCATGTGGGACTGGAGAAAGTGTGATCAGCCATTAACATTGATGGATAGTTCTGGTGGAGGGACACAGTGAGATGGTTGAAAGATGATAAATTCTGTTTTGTCCATGTTCACTTTTAGAAAGGGAGCAGAAAAGAGGGATGAAATAGATAACAGACATTGTATGATTTTGGTCAGTAAGGTGGTGATGTCAGGTCGAGATAGGTAGATTTTCTTGTCATCGATGTAGAGATATTGCAAACCATGGGATTCTAAAAGCTGTCCCAGGCCAAAGGTGTAGATGGAGAAGAGTAGGGGTCCTAGAACTGAGCCAGAAACACAGGTGGCGAGGATGCCTCCTGACCTGCATCTGTCGCTGCACACAAACTCAAAATAGCACCATCAAAAAGCACGTCCTTGTCCCAGCGCTGTGTTCAGTTGTCCATACCCCAGTCCTTGTAATGCAAGCGGAAATATTAAGTCAACGCCCCAAAGAACACAATACTAAATCCACAAATTTCTCGTCTGCGTGTGCTCGAAATGTTGTCTTTTAGCCTCGTAAAGACAGAAGCTTTCTGCAACCTGATTTCGGCATCCATTCCAAAGTACTCTGTCCCCAGCCGCCACTATTTCTCCTGGTGTGCCATAGCGGCATTACACAAGCACATGTCCCACTACATTACCTGAGCCCTCAACCATGCTGTTACTGGCAAAGTCCACCTAACCACGGACACGTGGACAAGTGCTTGCGGGTAGGGATGGCAGATCTCACAGATAGCACACTGGTTTCACATAATGGAAGCTGGGACCCAGTCGGACATTGTGATGGAACACGACCTCCCAATGTCGAGGATTGAGGGCCCTACATCAATTACGCTTGCCCCCAGTCTACAGCTCCTGCACCTCCTCCTCTTGAGCCTCCATCTCCGAAATGAATCACATCAGTCACAAGCTGTCACAAGCTGTAAGCTCTCATCACTGCCTCAGCCAAATGGCAACAGGCTGTGCTGAAGCTAATATGTTTAGGTGACAAACCGAACAATGCTGAAGAGTTGTCAACAGCTCTAAAAGAACAGGCAGATGCGTAGCTGACACCACTGAACTTACAGGCAGGCATGGTCGTGTGTGACAATGGCCGGAACCTGGTAGCAGCTCTGAAATGAGGCAAGCTCACACACGTACCATGCCTGGCCCATGTGCTTAACCTTGTTGTTCAACAGTTTCTCAAAAGCTACCCAGAGCTGCCGGATCTGCTTGTGATGGAGATACCACACTGATCAATATGTGGCTTGTATGTTTGTTTTTTACAGAAAAATACTGTATAGAATTACGGTAAGACACAGCAAAAAAAGGTGAATGCAGGCTTGAAATGCCCAAATTTGTATCCCAGAGATAGATCAGGTTTTGATGGAGATAGCACACTTTTTTTGCGCAAAAAAACGTATCGACTAAATACCCTGTATTTGTTATCCAGCACTTGCTGATTACTGCCATTTTTTATTGCAGAGTATTTTTGCAAATCTGTCATTCTGTGTTTTCTTGTTGTATCTCAGTTAGTGGGTGGTGTGAGCATTGTCTGATCGATGTGTTCACGTGTGCATGTCACATTTGTGTTTTTAATCTGTTTTTTCCTTGCTTAGCATGGTTTAGGAGACCCCACCCCTCTCATTTGTGACGTGCACATAAGAGCTCTCTCAGACCACAAGCCCATACTAGGGAGCGGCCTGTCTGAATCCTGTTCCTATTAGACACTGTTCACATGTTCAGGTTTTTAATACATTAGATAGGGACTGCTTCAATAGGGTTACCTTGACGTGGTGGAGCAGCTTGGTTTATATTTTTTTGCGCAAAAAAAGTATCAACTAAATACCCTGTATTCGTTATCCAGCACTTGCTGATTACTGCCATTTTTTATTGCAGAGTATTTTTGCAAATCTGTCATTCTGTGTTTTCTTGTTGTATCTCAGTTAGTGGGTGGTGTGAGCATTGTGGAGATAGCACACTGCTAAATATGTGGCCTGTATTTTTTTTTTGCCTTCAAAATTGTGTCAATAAGTAGGCTATGATGATACAAAAAAAATTCTTTGGAGGGCTAAAATTGTAAAATATTTAGCGCAATGATATGTGATGCATGTGGTGGAAAAACAGTGTTAAATATATGAACTGTAGCTAAATTTTTTTGCCAGCTAAATATATTTTTTTGGCAGCTGTGAGAATCATGTGGGAATAGTGGATGAGGGCAGGTATATCTCGCCCAGATTCCTTTCCTATGTGGCCTAGTCTGGTCAGTATCGCACCTGCTTACTAATGGATAATGGGAGGTGGATATAAAAGGATGCAAGGTGGTTGTGTGAGTGTCTCAGCCTGGGAACACAGAGAGCCTGTCTGTGTGAGAGACACACGTGAGTGGAAGCAGTGCCCACTGCAACTGTGGTTTGGCTGGACAGGAGAAGCCCGCCAGTCAGTAGTTAGGTTGTCCATTGTTTAGTTAGTGCCGGACAGGCAAGGATTTGTTTTATGTTTTATTTCCTTTTGCATTGCTTTCACCATTAATAAACCTGACCCAGGGTCAGTTACACCCAAATCCCAGCTCTGCGCCTGAGTTTCATGCTGAATGCACGTGACCTTTGACCCCAGCAAAGGCGATCCCGGAGTGTTTTATCACACAGCTAAATATTTTTTGAGCAGCTAAATATTTTTTTGGCAGCTAAAAATTTTTTTGTTTTTTTGGCAGCAAAATTGTGTCAAAAATTTTTATAAGATACTCCAAAAAATACTACAGTACCACAAAAAATGCCAGAATTTTTTTTTCAGATGTGATGCCTGTGATGGGCAAAGCCGTTTAAAATTTCTGGATTTTCACGCTGTAGTATTAAAAGGATCTGGCTGTAGTTTGCAGTGTCAACAAGCAAATGGAGTAAAAGAGGGGCTCAGGATTGCTCTGGAACAAAATAATCAGGATTAAGGTGGAAAAAAAATTATTCCTAGTCACTGATATCTGGAGCTAGGTGTATATAAAGGCAGCAGCAGCAGACAGTAATGGTCCCTTTTGATGTATGCAATGATATCTATATACCCACATACAGTGCCTGCATGCCTTGCACTGATGTGTATATGTAGGAAAACACAGGAACGCAGGATGCAGTGATGAGCAGGAGGCAGATCAAGAGTTAAAGGGGATTTATTACAGAGGATACTCCACGCAGGGAGGTTATTGGTAATGAAGGGGGTGAAGGCAGAACACATAAAACACAGGGGAAACAATAGTTAGCTAAGTAACTGGCAAACTTATCAGTCTGAAGTTTTCAGGGCGATGCCTGGTGCTCCCACAGTGGCGACGAAGGAAGCGCATGAAGTCTCTGGCTTGGTCCCGAAGATAGTCGATGCATTGTCTCCTGCGAAAGCGGTGTGTCCATGTTCCCTTGGGTGAGATCCTGCAGAGACAGAGCAACGTGCGGATCACGGAGCAGTCTCTAACTTCACTGGAGTTATGCAGAATTCAGTGTTGGAGGCGGGTTGTAAGCCAGCCGGCTCCGGCTGACAACGCTGTTCAAGGGTAGGCCGTGCGTTGGTCTGCGGAATGGCACACAAGATCAATTTTGTCTCAGAGTTAGGTTTAGACACGCAGTCAATGCCTTCACGGTCAGGGGAGATGTTCAGCAGACTATGACAGTGAGGAACTTTATACAGGAGTCGTCTCACGGAGAGAGAGTTAACTGTCTCCTGCTGCGTACTCTGTCTTCCTGCCAAGTCTCCCAGGTTTCCACGCACAGCCCCTTTTATCTCAGTCACACCCAGTTTAGTCCAGTGCAAAGGTTGGTCCAGGTCTGAATGCCTTCCCCCCTGCAACAATGGTGACAGTCCCTTTGGTTCCAAGACCGGCACGGGAAAGGCACCACTGGCCCGGCCCATCTTCCTACACTCCCCCTCTCCTTGTGCTCACCTGTGACGGACTCAGCTCCTGCTGAGCCCATTTTTTGAGTGGACCCTCTGGGTTGTGGCACCAACCCACTGAGGGCGAGCTGACCTTGTGAGAATCCACCCCCTATACAGGGAGTGTCAGGGGCAAGACCAAGGGGGTGAGCCACCATGACTGCTGGGACCAGACGGCCGGCTCAAGGGGACACTATGGGAGTGTCTGATGACCAGAGACAAGCAGGAAGCAAGAAAAGACAAGAGGTATCTTCATTAAGATCTTCAGGATCACATTCAGTGCAAACGTGAAAACAAGCAAAACGTGCAAGGTGCGCGCGTGGGCATGCCAAGGTCTATAGCATAGTACGTGCCAGGTGGCACGCCTAGGTACAGGTAAAGGCACAATAGCATCGGACTCCGGACCGCTGGCGACGATCGACATGATCAAGGCATCAGGCTGCGGACATCAGCTCCGGACATCAGGCCGCAGTCATCCAGCTTACGATCGGCAGGTTCCGGGCATCCGGCAGGCAAACCTTTGAGCCTTCCGATCTTCTTCCAGTGTCCTCAGCATTTGAATGAGAGTACAATTGAATCACTCGCAGGCTCCATTTCCTCATGGGTGGTAGGGTGTACTGTGGGACTTTTCGATCTGATATAACCGATGTAACTCTTCCATCACTTTCCCCAAGAAACATGCCTCCTGGTCAGAATGGATTCATTTTGGGCAGCTGTATACTTGAATGAAGTTTATACATATGGCATTCTCGGTGGATTTGGCTGTCTGATCTCTGGTAGGAGTTTCAACAGCAAGCTTCATAAAGTGGTCCACCATCACTAAACAGTGTTTATACCCTTGATGGGCTGGCCCAATCGTCAGGTTGTCAATCATTAGCACCTCCAGGGGGGCCCAAGTCATGACGGTTTGTATCTGAGCTCTCTGTCATTCAAAAGCGTAAAGCCAGCTCACCGACTTCCATGGGAGCACGGATCACCATCCTGCAATGGTCAGTTCAATGAAGAAAGGAGAGAAATATCCAGCTCCACACAAGGATCGATTTCCAAATTTATTCCAATAGAGATAATATACAGATCAGCTCCAGGGCTGCATCAGCTCACACAGGAGCGACATAAGCGACGCGTTTCGATCACTACATGCGATATTTATCAAAGCTACCATATCAAAATCACACACAGGTTAAAAAGGAGCAAAAACCAATCCTGAGTCTAATACAAGTCACATGATTGGAAGGTCCTGTTCTAGACAATACAATAAAGAAAGACAATAAAAATGCATCAATGTTGCCCATAAATATACAAGAATGAACCACAACAATCTAGAAAAAATATATAATAGAAAATGTTCACAATTCCATCAAAAATTGCTGAAATTACATGTAAACATGAATCATGTGATCACGAAAACTTGTCTCCTATCACATATATCCATTAACGATGTCACATATAATTTTAAAGATTCATGAAAAAAGGATGTGATTATAAAAAAATCTTTGATAGAAAATATTCACAATTCTACCAAAATTGATGCAGTTAAATGCATGATCGTGAATCTTGTGACCATGAAAAATTATCTCATCATCACATATCTATTAGCAACATCACATATAATTATCAAGATTCATAAATAAGGAAAGAATATGAAGAGAAAATATCCAAGATAAAAAATATTCATGAAACAATTATGAATATATAATTATGAATTATGTGATCACAAAAACTCATTTCATCGGCACATATAAATCGCATATCCATTAGCGGTATTGTATATAATTTCAGAGATATTGTAAAAGGACATGAATATATAAAAAGTCCAAAATCAAAATATATTCCTAATTCCATACAAATTAATTCACTTACATATATGTAAAGAATATGGCCGAAAAATCATTTCACCGACACATGTATCTATTAACAGCATCACAAATAATTTTCAAGGTTCATCAAATAAATGTGCAAACAAAATCATACAAAAAAAGAAAACAAATTAGTTAAAAAAACATTATTAATACAAATATGCTCTGAAATATTAATAATGGAACATGATTTCATTCTTTTTGTTTAATCCATCAGGAAATCTCGTTCCCAGATTAAAAATCCAGAAAGCCTCCCGGGTAAGCAATGTTCTTCTAATATCACCACCCCTAGAAGGTTTCTTGATTTTTTTCAATACCCGTGACCTGGAAAGAAGCAATATTACGAGAATGGAAATTAATAAAATATCTAGCTGCAGACGAAATATTGCGGACTCCATTAGTTACATTGGTAACATCATATAAATGTTCAGCTATTCTAGTTTTTAATTTTCTAGATGTGCACCCTACATAAGACTTAATACAAGTAGTGCAATCGATTTTATACACCACAAAGTCAGTATTACAATTAATAAAATTATTAATCTTGAAAGATGTAGTATTGTCATTATTATAGAATATTTTAGTTTTTACCATGTGTTTACAGGTCCTACAATTATTGCCTCCACATTTGTAATTCCCTTTATTATCCAACCATGTACCTCTGCTATTCCTAGATGAAAAAAGACTCGATGATAAAATATTACCTAAAGTGGGGGCTCTACGAGCCACTACATTACAACCATCTTCTAAAACTGCAGCTAATATAGGGTCCTCATGTAATAGAGGTGAAAATTTATTTACAATCTTTCTAATTTCATTAAATTGTGAGCTAAATTGAAAGCATATGAATGGTTTTTTGGACATAATAGATTTTTTTCATTTTATTGTCACCTGAAGACTGACTGTCTTCTGTTACTAGATTCAAAGCTCTGTTCAACATCTACCCCGAATAATTCCTATCTCTCAATTTATTACAAGATTTGTTGAATTCCTGCTGCAAATTATCATTGTTATTACAATTCCTTTTAATTTTGGTTAGCTCACCAACAGGAATCGACTTCACTGTATGTTTAGGATGACCACTATTAGCATGCAGGATAGTATTTCCTGACATTGGTTTGGAATAAGTACAGGTAGAAATGAGCTGACCTGGAAGACCCTGCAAAAATAAATCCAAAAAAGAAATCTCATATTGATTGTGCACAAAAGTAAATTTTAAATTATATTCATTGGAATTAATGTATTCCACAAAGTACGGTCGCCACAGTGGCATTACCTTCTTCCTAGGGAGTGTGATGTCATGCTTGGGAGCAACGAAGGATCTCTCTAGCAGGTTAACTGATTGGGCGGCGTTATTCCCACGAGTCATGACCCTCCAAACAGCGTTCATGAAGGCAAAGTGTTTGTTTTACGTGGGCAGTATGGTTGCAAAGCTGAACCTTAAAGGAATGTCCAGAAGGGCACCACCAGGAGTGGAGCCTACGGTTAAATTCGACTCCACCTGGGAAACCTCAACCATGCCAGCTACAGAACAGATGCACACATTGCAAGCTTAATTCCATTAACGAACAAGACTCCGTCATGCCCCGCGGTCCGAGTCCGGCTTACTAGAGGGACACGTGAGGCTCTGGCACATGAGATTGGCCAATAACTGGTGTGTCATGCCCTTACATGTCCATGGCTGCATGTGCGCTACACTGAAAAGGCCAGCGTTTGTCGCTTACAGGTGCAGATAACCCGCTGAACAACGTTAGTGATGGGGATCACTGATTACAATTATTACCCGCGAACAATGATTTCCCAGTAAGTGCAGGTCAACCGCAGTTCCGGAATTAGGCCTAACCGTCATTCCTGAAAAAATGAAAAACTTACGTGTGCAAACCACATGTGCTGTATCTTGTTTAACAGCTCGCCAGCCGTTCTCACGCCCAGTATGGATTACACGTGATTGCACAAAGGTTAGAAAGGGTACCGTATCCCCAGATAACATGTATGGATAGCGTACACATTCAAAATATATGTCTCAGGAGGCAGGCTCAGACGGTGTCAGGCCCAGTATGGATTGCACGTGATTGCACAAAGGTTAGAAAGGGTACCGTATCCCCAGATAACATGTATGGATAGCGTACACATTCAAAATATATGTCTCAGGAGGCAGGCTCAGACGGTGTTAGGCCCAGTATGGATTGCACGTGATTGCACAAAGGATAGAAAGGGTACCGTATCCCCAGATAACATGTATGGATAGCGTACACATTCAAAATATATGTCTCAGGAGGCAGGCTCAGACGGTGTCAGGCCCAGTATGGATTGCACGTGATTGCACAAAGGTTAGAAAGGGTACCGTATCCCCAGATAACATGTATGGATAGCGTACACATTCAAAATATATGTCTCAGGAGGCAGGCTCAGATGGTGTTAGGCCCAGTATGGATTGCACGTGATTGCACAAAGGTTAGAAAGGGTACCGTATCCCCAGATAACATGTATGGATAGCGTACACATTCAAAATATATGTCTCAGGAGGCAGGCTCAGACGGTGTTAGGCCCAGTATGGATTGCACGTGATTGCACAAAGGTTAGAAAGGGTACCGTATCCCCAGATAACATGTATGGATAGCGTACACATTCAAAATATATGTCTCAGGAGGCAGGCTCAGACGGTGTCAGGCCCAGTATGGATTGCACGTGATTGCACAAAGGTTAGAAAGGGTACCGTATCCCCGGATAACATATATGGATAGCGTACACATTCAAAATATATGTCTCAGGAGGCAGGCTCAGACGGTGTCAGGCCCAGTATGGATTGCACGTGATTGCACAAAGGTTAGAAAGGGTACCGTATCCCCAGATAACATGTATGGATAGCGTACACATTCAAAATATATGTCTCAGGAGGCAGGCTCAGACGGTGTCAGGCCCAGTATGGATTGCACGTGATTGCACAAAGGTTAGAAAGGGTACCGTATCCCCGGATAACATGTATGGATAGCGTACACATTCAAAATATATGTCTCAGGAGGCAGGCTCAGACGGTGTCAGGCCCAGTATGGATTGCACGTGATTGCACAAAGGTTAGAAAGGGTACCGTATCCCCAGATAACATGTATGGATAGCGTACACATTCAAAATATATGTCTCAGGAGGCAGGCTCAGACGGTGTCAGGCCCAGTATGGATTGCACGTGATTGCACAAAGGTTAGAAAGGGTACCATATCCCCAGATAACATGTATGGATAGCGTACACATTCAAAATATATGTCTCAGGAGGCAGGCTCAGACGGTGTCAGGCCCAGTATGGATTGCATGTGATTGCACAAAGGTTAGAAAGGGTACCGTATCCCCAGATAACATGTATGGATAGCGTACACATTCAAAATATATGTCTCAGGAGGCAGGCTCAGACGGTGTCAGGCACAGTATGGATTTGACGGCCCAGATTACAAGGCGGAGGAGCAGGGAGAGGTAAAGATTGCAAATGCTGGGGCCCTGCCCAAGCAAGGGGGGCCCACTCGTGGGCGTCGGTACTGGCACTGGGCCCCTCATAGTACAGCGGTGTGTCTGACGGCGGGTGTGCACCACCACCGTCAGAGACACTTGATTGCACTATGAGGGACCCTGTGCCAGTGCCCGCGCCCAAGAGTCGGCCTACCCACCTGTCCAGGGCAACGTCACTCGCACGGTGTCGTGCGCTAGGCGGTGACCCCGGCCATGGGGGGGGAGGCAGCACAGTTAGGGAGTTTTAGAAAGTGGCATATGTTGATGTTGGACATTCAGCTGATGCAAAAAGCGAAATAGGTGAAGTACCAGGAAGAGGTGGACCAAAGCAAGCCATTTTTCTGTCACCCTATGTGTCATCAGGGGAAGGTGGGACAAAATCCTTGGAAACCCATGCATGGTTCATTTTAATGAAGGTTAGATCATCCACATTTTGGGTTGACAGACGGGTCCTTTTTTTCTGTCAGGATTGATCCAGCTGCACTGAAGACTCTTTCCGATAGCACACTTGCAGCTGGGCAAGCGAGCTCCTGTAAGGCATATTGGGCCAATTCAGGCCAGGTGTCCAGTTTAGCGGCCCAATAGTCAAAGGGGAATGACCTGTGTGGGAGAACATCGATATGGGAGGAAAAGTAGTTTGTAACCATAGTTGACAACTGCTGTCTCCTGTCACTTTCCATCGATGCAGTATTACCAGTTGTGTGAGCGGTATTTGAAAAATCAGTCCACAACATTGTCATGAAACCCCTGTCTCCAACGCCACTTCTGCTGTGTGCACCACGAACACCTCTGCCAAGCTGCCCCCGGCCCGTACGGCTCGTGTGAGAACCATCACCGCTGCTGTGTGCTGGGAATGCCTCAAGCAACCGATTTACCAGAGTTGCTTGTTTATTAGCCAATATTAGGTCAAGGTTCTCCTGTGGCATGATGTTTTGTAATTTGCCTTTATAGCGTGGATCCAGGATGCTGGCCAACCAGTAGTCGTCATCGTTCATCATTTTGGCAATGCATGGGTCCCTTTTTAGGATCCGCAAGGCATAATCTGACATGTAGGCCAATGTTCCCGGTGTCAATGATGCACTGTGAGTGCTGGGTGGAGGAGCACTTTCTGGCAAATCCACATCCCTCCAGTCACGCACAAACCCTGTACCAGACCTTGCCACGCCAACATTTTCACTTGCCCCACGAGATGCATCCTCCTCCCCTAAGTAATCATCCCCATCATCATCCTCCTCCTCCTCTTCTTCCTCCACCTCGTCCAGGAGAGGTCCCTGAGCAGACAATGGCTGAATGTCATCAAGGATTCCCTCCTCCTCTTCCTCCTCATCAACATTGGCTGCAGACGCCTGCTCCTTAAGGTGCGTCAAAGTTTGCATGAGCAGACGCATAAGTGGGATGCTCATGCTTAGGATGGCGTCGTCTGCGCTTACCAGCCGTGTGCATTCCTCAAAACACTGAAGGACTTTACAAAGGTCTTTCAGCTTCGACCACTGCACACCTGTCAACTCCATGTCTGCTCTCAAAGTGCCTGGCCGTGTATCCTCCCACAAATGCATTATGGCCTGCCTCTGCTCGCACAGCCGCTCCACCATGTGCAGGGTGGAGTTCCACCTTGTTGCAATGTCGATAATGAGGCGGTGGTTGGGAAGGTGGAGCAATCGCAGCAGCTTCTGCATACGAACGGAGTGTACAGGCGACCGGCGGATGTGCGAGCACAGTCTTCGCACCTTCTGGAGCAGGGCTGTTAACTCCGGATAATTTTTGAGGAAGCACTGCACCACCAGGTTCAAGGTGTGAGCCAAGCAAGGTATGTGGCTGAGTTTTGAAAGGGCTATGGCTGCCACAAAATTACGGCCGTTATCACTAACTACCTTGCCTGCCTCAAGATGTACACTGCCCAGCCATGACTCAGTTTGTCGCTTCAAGTACTCGGCCAGCACCTCGGCGGTGTGTCTGTCGCCCAAACACATCATCTGCAACACAGCCTGCTGACGCTTTCCACTAGCTGCTCGATAGGGGGACACATCGTGTGCAACAGTGGCAGCTGCAGATGGAGTGCTCGTACGACTGCGCTCTGTGGACGAGCTTTCGCTTCTGGAGGAGGAGGAGGAGGAGGGTCGAACGCCTACAGCCAACTGTTTCCTATACCGTGGGCTAGGCAGCACTGTCCCACCACCGCTGTCCCCTGTGGACCCTCCATCCACCACATTAACCCAGTGCGCAGTGATGGACACGTAACGGCCCTGGCCATGCCGACTGGACCATGCATCAGTTGTGAGGTGCACCTTTCCGCTCACTGACTGCTTGAGTGCATGGACAATGCGGTCTTTCACATGATGGTGGAGGGCTGGGATGGCTTTGCGAGAGAAGAAGTGGCGACTGGGTAGGTCATAGCGTGGTACTGCATAGGCCATGAGTTCGCGGAAAGCTGTGCTTTCCACCAACCGAAAGGGCATCATCTCAAACGAGATTAGTTTGGCAATGTGGGCGTTCAAACCCAGTGTACGCGGATGAGAGACTGAGTACTTTCTTGACCTACTCATAGTGTCTGGGAGGGTGAGCTGGACTTGAGAGCTGCATATGGTGGAAGTAGCGGTGGACAGGGCGGACTGAGAGAGGGTTGATGATGGTGATGGAGTTGGTGTTCTTTCTGATGGCCTAGAATCAGTCTTTCATTGATATAACAGTGGGATTCCCTGACTGCTGTGGTCTTGCAACGACACCTCAACATTTGCTGCTGTGCTAACCGGTGGGCTTACAGTGGGGGAAACAATGTAGCGTTGCTGACTACCTTCGTTGTGATCAGTTGCACATGTGGCACTTGAGGTTTGGTGTTGTGTCCACGCTTGCAAGTGCATGCTGGTTAAATGTCTAAGCATGCAACTGGTATTCAAATTTTTCAGATTTTTCCCTCGGCTAAAGGTCTTTGCGCACTTCTTACAGATAACCTTGGCCTGATCATGAGGATTTTGTTCAAAAAAGTGCCACACTGCACTCTTCCTACTTTGGCAGACATTTTGCGGCCTAGCACGCTGTGATCTTTTGACCCTCTGGACAAGCTGTCCAGCAACTCTTTTGATGTTTGGAACCTGTCTTTGGAGTGCTCCGGGCCTGCCATATAACAGCTGTTGCGATGTCGATGTCTGCTGTGGATGCTCCTCATCTGAGCTATTGGAAGCAGCACCCTCTTCCCCCAATGGATGCCAATCTGGGTCAACAACTGGGTCATCCATCACCTCCTCTTCTATGTCATGTGCACCTTCCTCTGTGTCACCGTGTATGGTGGTATAGTGTGCGGGAAAGGGCACCTGAGTCTCATCAGGGTCAGAATCTGGCTCTGTACACTGCGAGGACAATGTAGTGCTCTGAGTGAATGTACCAGCAGAATCATCCATCAGCGGCTGTGCATCAGTGCACTCCATGTCAGATTCATCTTGGCCTGGGTAATTCACCATTTCACTTGATAATCCAGGCATGGTATGTGAAAACAGCTCCATGGAGTAATCAGTAGTATGGCCTGCGTCATCCTTCAATCTTGGTTGGGGTGAAGGACACAAGGAAAGGTGTGGTTCATGAACATGAGCCTCCAATGACGACTCAGTGCTTTTACTTTTTACAACTGAAGAAGAGGAGGCGATAGAGCTGGAGGCTGAGTCAGCAATGTAAGACAAAACTTTTTCCTGATGCTCTGGCTTTAAAAGCAGTTTGCCAACTCCTAGAAAACTAAGCGTTCGAGGCCTTATGTAGCCAGATGATGACGCAGGGTCAGCACCTCCTGCATTCGGTCCTATTTTGCTCTTGCCACTACCATCAGATCCACCACCAACACCATCATTACCAGCTGCCAACCCCCGCCCAATTCCACGGCCTCTTCCACCAGCCTTCCTCATTTTTGGTAGAAATGTAGACAAAATCCAACAAACTATATAGTAATGTAAAACAAGGTACAAGGTGTCTATAGGACAGGGGAGATTTTGAATTTCTGCAGACACTTGTGGACACTGGACACTTTTGGATTGTGTGAGGCCCACTGATATCTGAGCGCTATGTGACAGGCTCGATGGCACAGCTGTGACCAAAGTGACTAGAGGATAAGGGAGATTTTGAATCTCTGCACACACTTTTGGACACTGGACACTTTTGGATTGTGTGAGGCCCAATGAATATCTGAGCGCTATGTGACAGGCTCGATGGCACAGCTGTGACCAAAGTGACTAGAGGATAAGGGAGATTTTGAATCTCTGCACACACTTTTGGACGCTGGACACTTTTGGATTGTGTGAGGCCCACTGATATCTGAGCGCTATGTGACAGGCTCGATGGCACAGCTGTGACCAAAGTGACTAGAGGAGAAGGGAGATTTTGAATCTCTGCACACACTTTTGGACACTGGACACTTTTGGATTTTGTGAGGCCCAATGAATATCTGAGCGCTATGTGACAGGCTCGATGGCACAGCTGTGACAAAAGTGACTAGAGGATAAGGGAGATTTTGAATCTCTGCACACACTTTTGGACACTGGATGGACACTTTTGGATTGTGTGAGGCCCACTGATATCTGAGCGCTATGTGACAGGCTCGATGGCACAGCTGTGACCAAAGTGACTAGAGGATAAGGGAGATTTTGAATCTCTGCACACACTTTTGGACACTGGACACTTTTGGATTGTGTGAGGCCCAATGAATATCTGAGCGCTATGTGACAGGCTCGATGGCACAGCTGTGGCAAAATTGACTAGAGGATAAGGGAGATTTTGAATCTCTGCACACACTTTTGGACACTGGACACTTTTGGATTGTGTGAGGCCCACTGATATCTGAGCGCTATGTGACAGGCTCGATGGCACAGCTGTGACCAAAGTGACTAGAGGATAAGGGAGATTTTGAATCTCTTCACACACTTTTGGACACTGGACACTTTTGGATTGTGTGAGGCCCACTGATATCTGAGCGCTATGTGACAGGCTCGATGGCACAGCTGTGACCAAAGTGACTAGAGGATAAGGGAGATTTTGAATCTCTGCACACACTTTTGGACACTGGACACTTTTGGATTGTGTGAGGCCCAATGAATATCTGAGTGCTATGTGACAGGCTCGATGGCACAGCTGTGACCAAAGTGACTAGAGGATAAGGGAGATTTTGAATCTCTGCACACACTTTTGGACACTGGACACTTTTGGATTGTGTGAGGCCCACTGATATCTGAGCGCTATGTGACAGGCTCGATGGCACAGCTGTGACCAAAGTGACTAGAGGATAAGGGAGATTTTGAATCTCTGCACACACTTTTGGACGCTGGACACTTTTGGATTGTGTGAGGCCCACTGATATCTGAGCGCTATGTGACAGGCTCGATGGCACAGCTGTGACCAAAGTGACTAGAGGATAAGGGAGATTTTGAATCTCTGCACACACTTTTGGACACTGGACACTTTTGGTTTGTGTGAGGCCCACTGATATCTGAGCGCTATGTGACAGGCTCGATGGCACAGCTGTGACCAAAGTGACTAGAGGATAAGGGAGATTTTGAATCTCTGCACACACTTTTGGACACTGGACACTTTTGGATTGTGTGAGGCCCAATGAATATCTGAGCGCTATGTGACAGGCTCGATGGCACAGCTGTGACAAAAGTGACTAGAGGATAAGGGAGATTGGATTGCTTTTAAAAAAGCAGTTTGCGGAGCAGTGGGTAAACAGCAATGCAGGAATGTCAGGAAGCCTTAGAAGGCAGCCCAACAACCAACACCACTGATACACCACTATATAGCCTCCCCTTGCACTGCACACACAGTGACTGGTGTGTTGTGCAGGCCAAATCGCTAGCAGCAGAAGCAGTTTTTTTGTCTTCTTCCCTGCCTAACGCTCTCCCTACAGAATCAGCAGCAACCTCTCCCTATACTAAGATCGGCAGAAGTAAGATGGCGGTCGGCGTGCACGCCCTTTTATACCCCCTGTGACGCCCACCAAAGCAAGCCAATCACTTGCATGCCCTTCTGAAAGATGGTGGTGACCCGTGCCTATGTCATCACATTGCCCACAGTGTCCGTGGATCCTGATTGGCTGAAAAAGAGCGCAAAACAAACTTTTGAAACGCGACTTTGGCGCGTAAGTCGCCGACCTCGTGGCCGACCTCATCCTAGGGTCGGGTTTCATTTCATGAAACCCGACTTTGCCAAAAGTCGGCGACTTTTGAATTTTTTCGACCCGTTTCGCTCAACTCTAGTGGAGGCAATAATTGTAGGACCTGTAAACACATGGTAAAAACTAAAATACTAAAATATTCTATAATAATGACAATACTACATCTTTCAAGATTAATAATTTTATTAATTGTAATACTGACTTTGTGGTGTATAAAATCGATTGCACTACTTGTATTAAGTCTTATGTAGGGTGCACATCTAGAAAATTAAAAACTAGAATAGCTGAACATTTATATGATGTAACCAATGTAACTAATGGAGTCCGCAATATTTCGTCTGCAGCTAGACATTTTATTAATTTCCATTCTCATAATATTGCTTCTTTCCAGGTCACGGGTATTGAAAAAATCAAGAAACCTTCTAGGGGTGGTGATATTAGAAGAACATTGCTTACCCGGGAGGCTTTCTGGATTATTAATCTGGGAACGAGATTTCCTGATGGATTAAACAAAAAGAATGAAATCATGTTCCATTATTAATATTTCAGAGCATATTTGTATTAATAATGTTTTTTTAACTAATTTGTTTTCTTTTTTTGTATGATTTTGTTTGTACATTTATTTGATGAACCTTGAAAATTATTTGTGATGCTGTTAATAGATACATGTGTCGGTGAAATGATTTTTCGGCCATATTCTTTACATATATGTAAGTGAATTAATTTGTATGGAATTATGAATATATTTTGATTTTGGACTTTTTTATATATTCATGTCCTTTTACAATATCTCTGAAATTATATACAATACCGCTAATGGATATATGCGATTTATATGTGCCGATGAAATGAGTTTTTGTGATCACATAATTCATAATTATATATTCATAATTGTTTCATGAATATTTTTTATCTTGGATATTTTCTCTTCATATTCTTTCCTTATTTATGAATCTTGATAATTATATGTGATGTTGCTAATAGATATGTGATGATGAGATAATTTTTCGTGGTCACAAGATTCATGATCATGCATTTAACTGCATCAATTCTGGTAGAATTGTGAATATTTTCTATCAAAGATTTTTTTATAATCACATCCTTTTTTCATGAATCTTTAAAGTTATATGTGATATCGTTAATGGATATATGTGATAGGAGACAAGTTTTCGTGATCACATGATTCATGTTTACATGTAATTTCAGCAATTTTTGATGGAATTGTGAACATTTTCTATTATATATTTTTTCTATATTTTTGTGGTTCATTCTTGTATATTTATGGGCAACATTGATGCATTTTTATTGACTTTCTTTATTGTATTGTCTAGAACAGGACCTTCCAATCATGTGACTTGTATTAGACTCAGGATTGGTTTTTGCTCCTTTTTAACCTGTGTGTGATTTTGATATGGTAGCTTTGATAAAGATCGCATGTAGTGATCGAAACGCGTCGCTTATGTCGCTCCTGTGTGAGCTGATGCAGCCCTGGAGCTGATCTGTATATTATCTCTATTGGAATAAATTTGGAAATCGATCCTTGTGTGGAGCTGGATATTTCTCTTATCTGAGCTCTCTGCTCTGGTGGTTTCGCCAACTCGCAGTTCCTGCATAATCTACAAGTCTCCCCCACTACTGGTCTTAACCGGGGATTTTATATGAGTCTTTGTAACCATTGGAAGGTCTTTTCCTGGCTGAAGTGTGCCCCCTGTTCATGTGCTTCTGTGGTCACATCAGATAACAGCATCTCCAGGATCACTATTTGCCAGGTGGCGCCGAACTCCTGCCGTAACTGAACCTTTCGATACAGCAGTCGATTCTGCATCTGAAGTATTTTCCATTGCTGAAGAATCTTCAGAGTCTTTGGGGATAAAGCATCTCTTTCTTCCTGACTGGCAAGCTGTTTGGACATCACCCACCACAGGAGTTGGGCTAGGTCTTTGTTTTCCTGTTGCAATCGAACCCATTCATCACGAGAGTGACTAAAAACTCCCTGATGGGTCAACACTTGCATCTGTTCCTGCATAGCTACCACCATTCTGGTAGAGTTCTGGAATCTGGGGAAAACTTCATCTTCCAATTCTTCATCCCTGTTCTGCCCTGGTTGTGCATGTTTCGCCCGGGACAAGGCATCTGCATGAGTGTTCTCCGCCCCTCTCTTGTAGGCGATTTTCTACTGAAACATCGCCATCCTACCCACCCACTGCTGTTCCAGAGCTCCCAATCTCGCATTCTCTAAATGGGCCAGAGGATTGTTATAGGTACATACCAGCACTTCAGACCCAGGCAGATATTCTGTGAACTTCTCTGTCATAGCCCACACCAACGCCTGCAACTCTAGCTTGAAAGAATTGTAGTTGTCAGGATTTTGTTTGGAATCATGAAGGGACTGACTCGCATAAGCGAGCATCTTCTCTCTCCAATCCTGCATCTGTGACAACACGGCCTCCAATCCAAGTAAGCTACCGTCAGTGTGGAGAATGAACGGCAGAGACGAGTCCGCGTAAGCCAACACAGGTGCCTCTGTTAGTGCCTTCTTCAGGTCCTAAAACCCCTTTTCCTGATGTTCTTTCCATCAAATTTTCTGATGTTTGGCACCAGAAGGCACTCTCCTCAGAAGCTCCAGTAGGGGACTCACAAAATTTTTCACGAAGCGACAATTATATCTGGTCAGTCCCAAGAATGCTCAGACATCTTTTACAGTCTTCGGTGTGGGCCAATCCCATATTGCAGCGATCTTTTCCTTAGATGGCTTCACCCCTTCCATGGAAACGGCATGACCCAGATACTCTATTTGGGAACGGAACAAATGACACTTCTGAGACTTTACTTTTAGTCCATGTCTCTGGAGATGACTCAACACCTGTTCCAATCTCTGCAGATGATCCTCAAACGAAGCTGCATAAATTATGATGTCATCTAGGTAGGTAAGCGTGGCTTCAAAGTTTAGATCCCCTAGACACTTCTCCATTAGCCGCTGAAATGTTCCCGGAGAGTTGGACAATCCGAACGGCATTCTTTTGAATTCATATAGTCCCATGGGTAGTATAAAAGCTGTTTTTTTTTCCCGGTCTTTCTCGGACATCGGCACTTGCCAGTAGCTACTGGCTAGAGCCAACATGGAAAAAAGTTGGCCTTTCCCAGGGCAGACAAGGATTCTTCAATCCGAGGTAGCAGGTAAGAATCCTGCAGGGTGCAAGCATTGATATTCTGATAGTCTACACAGAACCGCAGAGTGCTGTCTTTCTTCCGAACCAGCATGATGGGGGCAGCTCATGGACTTTGGCTTCAACGTATAACACTCCTCTGGAGCATATTTGTTAGCATACCCTTCACTTCCTGATAGAGTTGTGGTGGAATCTGTTGGTACCGCTCCCTGATGAGTGCAGCATCCCCAGTCGGAATTTTGTGAGTGATTGCTGTAGTACAGCCAAAATCATCCTCATGATGGGAAAACATGTCCCAACAGGGCCTCCACTGATTGAATTTGCAACGGAGTAAGGTCGGTCAACTCGGCCCGCATTTGATCTAATAAACGCTGCCCTTCACAGACATGCTGAGGATCCGGGGTCAAGGACGTATCTACAGTCACAACCCAGGGGTCCCCCTGTTTCACAGTCAACTGCACAGCCTGGCACAGTATCACTTCTTCTGGCGTCCCAGTGATTCAGGCTACCTCACTCCTAGATGTTAGCGTGATGTTATCTTCTCCTAAATTTACCAACGTACTGGTATCATCTCGTCACATATAATGGCCAGGGTTTGCGCCTCAAGGAGTCCCGAGGGCAGTTGTTCAGTAGTAGCTGGTTCAATTTGGATCTCAACCCCTTCCAACGGGGTGCAAGCCCGCACAGGTAAGGTAAGCACAGTCTGTCCTGGTGGCAAGACGAGTTTGGCAGAAGTCAGTACAATTACCTGCCCCAACGTTCCTCCATCAATGACCGTTTACTGGGCCTGCACCACACATATCAGTTGCTGGAACACTCTCCATTGGGTGGGTGTGGGCTCCACTGCTTCAGGGTTATTTCTGGGGGCTCGTTAAGAAGAAGATTTCCAAACTCTTTCAAAATGTTCATACCGATTTCTCCCTGAGTCAACACTACCCCCTTACGCCCCAGATCTTTGCCACAAATGGTCACCTGCATCCAGACCACACCTGCGACCGGGATGGGAAAGTGATTGGCAGCTATTAATTATATCATGGGGCCCCACTCAGGTCGCTTCGCTTCAGTGAAATGTCTTCGGAAATAGGTTTCAGACATTGTTGTCACCTGTGAGCCTGTATCCACCAGGCAACGTACTGCTCTGCCGTCCAGTTCAGCCCACACGAGGGGGCACGTGAAAACTAAATTTGTAGGACTTTTATTACTCCTTCATGACAATTCAGGCTCTGGCAGGTGTCACCCGGGCTCAGAGCCCTCTAGTTTAATGGACGTCGTCGGAAGGGCCTACCCCGCCATGGACATTCCCGAGCCAAATGTCCAACTTCTCCACAATTGTAACAAGCGAGACGTCTCCCTCTACGGAACATCCTGACTTCTGGACAAGGTTCGGGGCCCCCTCTACCCCTGAGAGACTCGGCAGTTCCAATTGGTTTCTTTACTTTCTGCCAGCTCTCCCTGAATCTCTTGGATTTCCCCGTAATTCTTCCATCCATTGGGGTTCTCTGGTCAAATTAACTGATACCTCTCCACTGCGGACCCTTCCCACCGGGACTGTCACACCCTGTTCCTGCTCGCATGTGCATGCCTCGCTACCCACTTGAGACAAGGTCATGCGAGGGTTAACCCACAAATGTTCCCACAGAGCCTGCTTTGCCAACACTTCCCGCAAGGCCATCACCATTTGATTGTGCAGGACTACGTCAATTAGTCCTACACCCATGCCGCCTTTTCTAATGACAGCAGCATGAATCTCTTGGAGGGCATTTACGTATTGTGTCACCATCTCCCCCCTCCTTTTGAATATGGCTGAATAGACGTGACCTTAACTCCCCTACATCCGTGGGGTCCCCATGAGTCTCCTCTAATATTTACAGCACATTGTTAAAAGTATTTCGGTCCCCCGGGGGTCGTACAATGACGGAGTCTCTAGGCTCCCCATATAAAGCCATCATGCCCACTTCGGCTTCTAGAGCAGGGATCATGGGGTGCATTCTCAGCATTCCCCCATGTGTTCGGTCTAGCTCCATAACATAGAATTACTCCCTGTGAACTTTGGCAGATTATTCAACATTGCCCTCAGAGAAATGCTGGTACGTGGGCTAACCACAACTGCTTGATCTGCCGCCTCTATGCTGCTAGACTGCATCCTACCGATTACGCCGAGTGTAGGAAAGCACAAGAATGTGGGATGCAGTTGTAAGGGGTGTGAGCTTTACCCCTTTAAATTCTTATGTTGCTATTTATATTTACGTGTATATAATTGCTATATATCATATATTTATTGCTGTTATCTGCATTATACTATATGTAAGATAGGGACAGGGAAAAGGGCCACTAGGTGGGGGCACTGAGTACACTGCGTAGCAAGGTTTAGCTGTAGGACACTTGGGAGTTAACAATAGGAGGGTTTAGCTGGGAATAAGATAGTCTTCCTGTACATAGTCAGTCAGGGGTAGAGCCCTGTGTGTGCTCAGGTGGCCTTTGGCCTGGGCTGCTCAGCTGCCATGTAATGTCATAAGCAGAAGCCCAGCCATCGCTGGAAAGTAGTAGAACAGTAAGAAAGAAAGAGAAGAGTAAAGAGCACAGTATGCACAGCAGTGGAGTGGAAAGTGAAGTGAGTAGCAGAAGAAGATAGAGTGGGCCATTGTAAAAGTGCACGGACAGGTTAACCGTTGACGTGGTGGACCACCCTGTAGACAGTATTTCTGAGTCTGAGTCGAAGCAGGCTGAAGGGGGATATTTCGCAGTGGCGTTTTCACCGGGCACCTAGTCCCGTTATATCTTTGTGCTTATTCCATGAAGTGGAGGAAGAAGCAGGGAAAGACAGAGAAATGTGCTGCTGGTATTGTGAAGACTGTGCTGGATGTGTAATGGATGTGCTGTGTCCTGAAGATAATAAAGCTGTGTTGTTTAAAGTTGCTTTGGACTCTGCCTCCTGTCCTTTGAACACCAGGAAGAATGGGGGACACAGCAGGGAAGAAGGAGCCGACAGCACAGTGAGTGTGGGCTGTGCTGATATGACAGAGAGACCCTGTCTGTCCGAAGAGAAGAGTTAGGGTAAGCGAAGCCCTGGGAATGGGGCCATGACTACAACCCTGTCGGTATCTTACGCAGTGATGAGCAGAAGGCAGATCAAGAGTTAAAGGGGATTTATTTCAGAGGATACTCCAAGCAGGGAGGTTATTGATAATGAAGGGGATGAAGGCCGAACGCATAAAACACATTGGAAACAATAAAGTTAGCTAAATAACTGGCAAACTTATCAGTCTGAAGTTTTCAGGGCGATGCCTGTTGGTGCTCCCACAGTGGCACCAAAGGAAGCGCGTGAAGTCTCTTGCTTGGTCCCGAAGATAGTCAAGGTACTGTTTCCTGACAAAAGTGGTGTGTCCGGATTCACTTGGGTGAGGTCCTTCAGAGATGGAGCAACGTGCGGATCGTGGAGCAGTCTCTAACTTCACCAGAGTTATGCTGAATTCAGAGTCAGAGAAGGGATGTAAGCCAGCCGGCTCCAGCTGACAACGCTGTTCAAGGGTAGGCCGTGCGCCCACATTGGTCTGCAGAATGGCACACGCGGTCAATTCTGTCTCAGAGTTAGGTGTAGACACGCAGTCAATGCCTTCACGGTCAGGGGAGATGTCCGGCAGAGTACAACAGTGAGGAACGGTATCCAGGAGTCATCTCACAGAGAGTGAACTGTCTCCTGCTGCGTACTCTGTCTTCCCGCCAAGTCTCCCCGGTTCCCACGCACAGCCCCTTTTATCTCAGTCATGCCCCCTTCAGTCCAGTGCAAAGGTTGGTCCAGGTCTGAATGCCTTCCCCCTGCAACAATGATGAGAGTCCCTTTGGTTCCGGGATTGGCACACGAGAGGCACCACTGACCCGGTCCATCTTCCTACATATATACGCGCATACACTCCCTGCCTACCTAGCATTGCATGCAATCTATATATTCCGTAATTAGTCCTTAGAAGGACTGTTGGTTTAGTTGGATATGTGGATTCAACAATGGTATACCCACACTAACTAATAAAGCACAAATCTCTCCCTATCTCAGCAGCAGCTCTCCGTACCCTGCCTGATTCCGGATGTCACTGTGATGAGCAGGGCGACGGCAGGTCACTGTAATACCACAACAAAGATGGCTGCGGCATTACAGTGCGTGGCAGACAATCCCTGCATGTCGATTGGCGCTCTTAAGGGCGCCAAACTTGCAGGGTGGAGACCCGAGCTCCCGCCAAATAATCCCGGAAATGCTTGGTGCTTGCCAAGTACTGTGAGTATAGCGATACTTGAGTGAACATGCTCGCTCATCACTATCAAATAGTTTTCATGGCTGCTCCTCAATTTGAACCAGTGACCTTTCGCTTGGGAATCAACATAAAAACACACTGAGCTATTAGGAAATGTGAGAACATATTTAAGTGTGTATTATAAAGGAAGAAAAAGTTTTTTCCACAACCAGGAGCAAACAGTAACAATGCAGTGACATTACATGAATCTGCATAACTAATCATATGCTAAATAGTTGCAGGTCAAATTTATGTATGAGACAGCCAAGATGATTGTCTATAAAATGATGGCAGTCTCACGATCAAAGCAGTAGTGGATAGTGAGATATGAAGCCTGAAAGTCAAAAGTGCAAAACATTTTTACCCTTTTGCTCATCACTGTATAATGCACTTTATGAATTTCTACATATTTTTATATATTTATCTACATAGGGTTAACAACCATTTGAATTACGCTATAGAGTTATTTATATTTTATAATGGTTTTGGTTTCACTAGCACTTTAGAAATGGATATGTGATTCTCCCTTTACTCACTAGATGGTGCTATTTCCTTATATGACATTACCTGTATATTATACTATTAATCTATTCACAATGCTTTTTAACTGATTAGTAAGGGAATTTCATAATAATAATTACAGTGGGTATGGAGAGTATTCAGACCCTTTTAAATTTTTCACTCTTTGTTTCATTGCAGCCATTTGGTAAATTTAAAAAAGTTTTTTTTCTCATTAATGTACACTCTGCAACCCATCTTGACTGAAAATAACAGAAATGAAGAAATTTTTGCATATTTATTAAAAAAGAGAAACTGAAATATCACATGGTTATAAGTATTTAGACCCTTTGCTCAGTATGGAGTAGAAGCATCTTTTTGAGCTAGTACAGCCATGAAGCTTCTTGGGAATGATGCAACAAGTTTTTCACACCTGGATTTGGGGATCTTCTGCCATTCTTCTCAGATCCTCTCCAGTTCTGTCAGGTTGGATGGTGAACGTTGGTGGACAGCCATTTTCAGGTCTCTCCAGAGATGCTCAATTGGGTTAAGGTCAGGGCTCTGGATGGTGCAGTCAAGTTGTTAGGCGTCTGGTTTCTGCGCCTGCTCTACAGGAATCCAGAGCCTCACATTCTGCGGTCTCCTGCTGTATATCTACTGCAGAGAAGATTACTTTGCAGCAGACCGCTCCAGAGACTAGGTTCCTCTGTGCTCCTACTGGGCATGCTTACGAGGCGATCTCCCATTGGAGATAGGGAGTCATGTGCCCAGGTCCTGCTCCAGATCTCATTGGTCCATCTCGGAGATCTGGAAGGTCCCGCACGGCTATAAAAAGTGCGCATGACCATTCGGCCATGCGCTAGTATAGACTTTTCAAGCTAATGTGTGAATGGTGACGGATGTATGACTCTGGTGACTGACTCATTTGAAACCCCTTCCCTCTGATATTACGCATGTGGTTAGGGAATTAGTGCAGCAGTCAGCGCCAGTCAGTGGCAAGCCTTAGGCCACTGTGCTCTCCGCACCTCTACTCTAGCGTCCGACATTACACCTGCCTCCTAGCTTTGTCGACTAGCGGCCGTGCCCTACGCCACTCTGCAGTTGCAGCCCTCCTTGGCGTCCGCAGTAGCGACGCTGCACACACGGTAGGTCTAGAAGGACGCAGCTCCTCTGCCTTGGGTCCTGTGACCAGATAGCGTGTGTGCATTTTCCTGTGGTCTGTGACATTAAAAGGCTCAGCGTTTTTGTGTGTTTATGTTGCGGCGTCTCTGTGTGTGAACAGAGCCCGCTTTGCGCACTTTGGGTGAAGTCTAACCCGCACGCATTATATCGCCATATTGCTTGTCTGTCATTATCTAGCGCGGTGTAACATCTACTGCACGGTGGACCCCGAGCGGCGAACACACTTTATTATTTATTTTTATTTAGTGCGTTCCACCGTTCCTAACACAAGTATGGTCACAGAGTTGTTCTGAAGCCACTCCTTTGTTATTTTAGCTGTGTACTTAGGGTCATTCCCTTGTTGGAAGGTGAACCTTCAGCCAAGTCTGAGGTCCAGAGCACTTTGAAAGAGGTTTTCATCCAGGATATCTCTGTACTTGGCCGCATTCATGTTTCCTTCAATTGCAACTAGTCGTCCTGTCTCTGCAGCTGAAAAACACCCCCACTAGCATGATGCTGCCACCACCATGATTCACTGTTAGGATTGTATTGGGCAGGTGATGAGCAGTGCCAGGTTTTCTCCACACATACCGCTTAGAATTATCACCAAAAAGTTCTATCTTCGTCTGTTCAGACCAGAGAATCCTATTTCTCATTGTGTGGGAGTCCTTCAAGTGATTTTTAGCAAACTGTATGCGGGATTTCATATGTCTTGTACTGAGTAGAGGCTGCCGTTGGGCCACTCTGTGATAAAGGCCTGACTGGTGGAGGGCTGCAGTGATAGTTGACTTTTTGGTACTTTCTCCCAGTTCGCTACTGCATCTGTGGAGCTCAGCCACAGGTATCTTGGGGTTTTTCTTTATCTCTCTCACCAAGGCTCTTCTCCCACGATTGCTCAGTTTGGCTGGACGGCCAGGTCTAGGAAGACTTCTGGTGGTCCCAAACTTCTTCCATTTAAGGATTATGGGGGCCACTGTGCTCCTAGGAACCTTGAGTACTGCAAAAATTCTTTTGTAACCTTGGCCAGATCTGTGCCTTGCCATAATTCTGTCTCTGAGCTTCTTGGCGAGTTCCTTTGACCTCATGATTCTCAAATGGTTTGACATGCACTGTGAGCTGTGAGGTCTTAAGGGGGCTTTACACATAGCAATATCGCTAGCAATATCGCTAAAGTGTCACCGATTTTGTGACACAGCAGCGATATTGTTAGTGATATCGCTACATGTGATACTTACCTCCGACCGGCTCCCCCCGCTGGCTATCACTGATCGCGCGATAACATCCTGGGCTGTTTCTCGTAGGCGGCTTCCTGCAGAGCTTCTTGCTGGCGCCGACGAGCGACACATGGACGCGGGCGGAGGACGTCATCATCTACTACTGTGAAACATGGAAGAGGCTCTGTTATATTCTGGGGCTGCTTTGCTGCATCTGACACAGGGTGTCTAGAATCTGTGCAGGGTACAATGAAATCTCAAGACTATCAAGGGATTCTAGGGAGAAATTTGCTGCCCAGTGTCAGAAAGATTGGTCTCAGTCACAGGTCATAGGTCTTGCAACAGGATAATGACTCAAAACACACAGCTAAATCACCTGAGAATGGCTAAGAGGAAAACATTGGATTATTCTGAAGTGGTCTTCTATGAACCCTGACCTAAATCCTGTTGAGCATCTTTGGAAAGAGCTGAAACGTGCCGTATGGAAAAGGCAACCTTAAAACATGAAACTACTGGAGCAGTTTGCTCTTGAGGAGTAGGCCAAAATACCTGCCGAGAGGCGCAGAAGTCTCATTGACCGTTACAGGAATCGTTTGATTGCAGTGATTGCCTCAAAAGGTTGTGCAACAAAATATTAAGTTAAGGGTACCATAATTTCTGTCCAGGTCTATTTCATGAGTTTTACTTTTTTTAAATTCTGTGGAAGCATTCTTGAAAATCAATGTCTGACTTTCATTTGTTCTTTTTCATAGATTTTTGATTTATTATTACTTTTGTCATATTCAAGTTACTTCTGTCACCATTGTGGATTTTTCTGTCATTAAACGAGGGGTACCAACAATTTTGACCATGTGTGTAATAGAAGTGCCTTTTCTGGGTGGCTGTAGGCTGCTATTTTTGGGCTGGGGGGGCAATATCCATTGACCCATACCAGCCTGAGAATACCAGCCCCACCTGTCTGCTTTAGTAAGGCTGGTTGTCAAAAATGAGGGGGACCCCATACCATTTTTTAACTTATTTAATTAAAAAAACAGCATGGGGACCCCTCTATTCTTGATAACCAGCCTTGCTAACCCTGATGGAGTGCCCGTCAGGGCTGGTGGTTACTCATTACTGGACCCGGTCAGTTCTTAAAGGGATGTGTCACGGCATCAATGACCCTGTCCGTGGCCCTGGGCGTCCAATAAAGATAATGAAAAGGGGTATAAAATTTATAAAAGATTTGTGACGCCACCTGCGGTACTCGGCAAGTAAGGTGTTAGCCGACGCTGCAGATTCAGTCCACTGGGGCAGTTGTTGATGCAGCAGAGTTGGTTCAGCTCTCCACATGCAGAGCTATTCCTCAGGGCAGATTATGGTGTGGAAGATAATGGTGGTTGTAGTGCAGGGCAGATGATGCAGCAAATAAACTGAGGACACAGCAGGTTGCAGTTTTTACTCTTTTACTCACAGTTCTGTAGTTAGTCCCCAGCCGAGGTGCTGTGTCCTCAAGGCATGTCAACCAGACAGCTTTCAGGTAGCTTGGGGTGTACATTGCCAGGGCTCCCTTTCCTGGCCTTCTCACTACACTGGCTACCACCTCTCCTGCCCTGCGCCTTCACACACAGAGTCCCGCGCAAGCAGACTCAGATCTTGTCGGGCGATGTTGGTCAGACACCTGGATCCTACATGTCTGCCTTTTAGGCGAATGAGTGTGGGGTCAGCTGCAGCACTTAAAGATACTGTCACCTCCAGGTTCCTAGCTGAGTCCTTAGTTTCTCCACTAGTTTTGGGGCCGGTCCCCTAAACTGCAACCTGGTCCCGCCACTGACCATGCCGGTGGATGCGGGCCCGACGGAGGATTGCTCGCTATCCGTGCCCCTAAAACCTCTTCTTCCTCTCCTCCTGGAGATTTCTTTCCTGTCTTCCCTATCTTCACTCCATCTCTCTCACTCTCTGAAGACAAGTTGCACTCAGCTTCAATCTCCACAAGTGACTCCTTCTCTCTCCCTCGTGACTAACTTCTGTCCTCTCACACCACTCTCTGACTAACTGACTCTTTCCAGAACAATCTCTTTACCTCAGCACTGACTCCTCCCACCAACTGTCACTCACTTAAGCTCCGCCCCTTCTCTACTTTCTTCACCCACACCCTCTACTTAACTCCCCCCTGGCCAGATGGGGACTAATGTTGGGTGCAGGTGTGTGAGTCCTGGCTGTGCCCCTTCCTTACCTGAGAGCAGAGTTCCACACCTCTGGATGAAGTGCAGTACCCTGTGGCGACTGAGACCGCAGGGGCGCCACACTGACAGCTAAGGGTTGCAGCCCCCAGCTATGAGTTTTGCCTGGCTGGTTATCAAAAATATGAGGGAACCCACGCAGGTTTTTTTTAATTCATTTACAGCGCAGGAGCGGCTGATGAATACTTCCATCTGCCGCTGCTGCTCTCACTGTTATTAGTGGAAGCAGGTGTCAGATGATGGGAGCGGTAGTCCCATCAGCTGACACCAGTGACAGGAGGTAGACTTTATACCTCCGATTTAAACAGTGTGGGAACCGTGTTTCTCTGACCTGCGGGGATGGTTTCACCGCCGATCAGCAGTGGTGTTTGCCGCACTGTTATGCATATGACAGGGTGTCAAACACTGTATTGTCGGGCCCCCCATTGAAGTGAAACGGGTTCGGGTCCGCTCTGCTGGATGACAGGCTGTATGGACGCATCATGCAACCATGCAGCCTGCCATCTAGATGTAGGATAGCTGACTGTGAGGTCACATTCTGCTATCCTTGACTTTTCTGCAGCAAATAAGCTGCAAAAAATAGTCAACCTGCGTATTTGCAGAATTTTTCACCATCCATTCAAGTCAATCAGTGAAAAATGCTGCAAAAACGCTGAAAGAAGTGACAGGCTCTATTTAAAAAAAAATGCTACAAAGCACAAAATTCTGATGGCAATGTGTGTGCACGAGATTTCTGAAATCTCATAGGCTTTTCTGGTACTGTAAAAAGCAGCTGAAAACTAGCATAAAAAATGCAGCCAATACGGCCAGTGTGAACATACCCTTAGCCTCGTAAAAATAGAAAAAATGGGTCCAAAGTAAAACTTTTGTGAAAAAAGTAAAATTTTCATTTTTTTCCTTCCATATTGGTTCAGTTCCTAACAAGCACTTGAAGGCTTAATAAACTTCTTGAATGTGGTTTTCAGCACCTTGAGGGGTGTAGTTTTTAGAATGGTGTCATTTGGGGCATATTCTGTTATACAGACCCTTCAAAGTCACTTCAAATAATGTGGCCGCTAAAAAAATGTTTTTCTAAGTTTTGTTGGAAAATTGAGAAGTCTAACTTCAAATGAAAAAAATATGTTTCAAATATTGTGCTGAAATAATGTAAACATGTGGGAAATGTCATTTATTAACCATTTTGTGACATAACTGTACAGTAAGGGCTAAAAAATTTAAAGTTTGAAAACTGCCAAATTTCCATTTTTTTTCACAAATAAGTGCAAGTTATATTGAATACATTTTACCTCTATCATGAAGTACAATATTTCATGAAAAAACAAAACTCAGAATCAATGGGATCCGTTGAAGTGTTCTAGAGTTATAACCACATAAACTGACAGTGGTCAATTTATAAGAATTGGCCTGGTCACAAAGGTGACAACAGGCTTGGGGTTAACCCATTCCCGACCTTTGACACAGCGTATGCATCATGAAAGTCGGTGCCAATCCAACCTGTGACGCATATGCTGTTTCATGAAATGATTGCGTTCCTGCGGGTCGGGTGACCGGGGTCAATGAAAGGTCACCCGACCCGCAGGTACAGGAGGCTTTGTACTTCACCCCAGGGGGGTCTCTTTGCCCCCCCATGGCTACGATCGCTCTGATTGGCTGTTGAAAGTGAAACAGCCAATCAGACCAATTGTAATATTTCACCAATGAAATTTGGTGAAATATTACAATCCAGCCATGGCCGATGCTGCACTATCATGGTTGGAGACTTCAATCTGACCCTCCACCGACTGACGGGGGCAATCTGCCCCCGCCGCCATCAGTATTTGATCCCCCTCCCCTGCCCTCCGCTTCCCCCGCCTTCCAATCCCCCCCTCACCCCCCCGGTACCTCCTGAGTCCCGATGTACCTCCCAGTGTCCCTCCCGAATCCTTCATGGGTGCCGCCATCTTCCAAAATGGTGCTCGCATGTGCAGTGCGCCCACCAAATCTGCCGGCCAGCAGATTCATTCATTCCAGATACATTTTGATCACTGTGATAAACCCTATCACAGTGATCAAAATAAAAAAAGTAAATAAACCCCTCGTTTATCACCCCCATAGGTAGGCAAAAATAATGAAATAAAGAAAATAGATTTTTATTTTTCTGTTAGGGTTAGGGTTAAAATTTGTGTTAGGGTTAGAATTAGGGTTGGAATTAGGGTTGGGGTTGGAATTAGAGTTGGGATTAGGGTTTGGTTGGAATTAAGGTTAAAATTAGGGTTAGGGGTGTGTTGGGGTTGGGATTAAGGTTAGGCTTGTAGTTAGGATTAGGGTTAGGGTTGAGATTAGGGTTAGGGGTGTGTTGTGGTTAGGGTTGAGTTAGAATTGAGGGGATTCCACTATTTAGGCACATCAGGGGGTCTCCAAACGCGACATGGTGCCAACATTGATTCCAGCCAATTTTGCGTTCAAAAAGTCAAACTGTGCTCCCTCCCTTCTGAGCCCCGACGTGTGCCCAAACAGTAGTTTACCCCAACATATGGGGTATCAGCGTACTCAGGACAAACTGCATAACAACTTTTGGGGTCCAATTTCTCCTGTTACCCTTGTGAAAATAAAATATTGAGGGCCAAAAAAATCATTTTTTAAGGAAAAAAATTATTTTTAATTTTCATGGCTGTTTTATAAAGTTCTGTGAAGCACTTGGGGGTTCAGAGTGCTCACCACACAACTAGATAAGTTCCTTAGAGGGGTCTAGTTTCCAAAATGGGGTCACATGTGGGGGAGCTCCAATGTGTTGGCACACAGGGGCTCTCAATATGCGACATGGTGTCTGCTAACGATTGGAGCTAATTTTCCATTCAAAAAGTCAAATAGCGCTCCTTCCCTTCCGAGCCCTGCCATGCGCCCAAACAGTGGTTTATGACTACATATGAGGTTTCAGTGTACTTAGGAGAAATTGTCCAACAAATTTTAGGATCCATTTTATCCTGCTGCCCATGTGAAAATGAAAAAAATTGAGGCTAAAAAAATGTTTTTGTGAAAAAAAATATTTTATTTTTACTGATCAATTTGTGAAGCACCTTCAAAGTGCTCACTATGCATTTAGATAAGTTCCTTAGGGGGTCTAGTTTCCAAAATGGGGTCATTTGTGGGGGAGCTCTCCAAACACGACATGGTATCTGCTAACATTTGGAGCTAATTTTCCATTCAAAAAGTCAAATGGCGCTCCTTCCCTTCCAAGTCCTGCCGTGCGCCCAAACAGTGGTTCCCCCCCACATATGGGGTTTCAGCGTACTCAGGACAAATTGGACAACAACTTTTGGGGTCCACTTTCTCCTTTTACCCTTGGGAAAATAAAAAAAATTGTTGCTAAAAGATCATTTTTGTGACTAAAAAGTTAATTGTTCATTTTTTCTTCCATGTTGCTTTTGCTGCTGTGAAACACCTGAAGGGTTAATAAACTTTTTGAATGTGGTTTTGACCAGCTTGAGGGGTGCAGTTTTTAGAATGGTGTCACTTTTGGGTATTTTCAGCCATATAGACCCCTGAAACTGACTTCAAATGTGAGGTGGTCACTAAAAAAATGGTTTGTAAATTTTGTTGTAAAAGTGAGAAATTGATTTGTCAACTTTTAACCCTTATAACTTCCTAACAAAAAAAAATGTTTCCAAAATTGTGCTGATGTAAATTAGACATGTGGGAAATGTTATTTATTAGCTATTTTATGTCACATAACTCTCTAATTAACAGAATCAAAATTTGAAAATTGAGAAATTTTCAAAATTTTTGCCAAATTTCCGATTTTTTCCACAAATAATCGCAAAAATTATTGATGTAAATTTACCACTAACATGAAGCCCAATATATCACAAAAAAACAATCTCAGAATCGCTAGGATCCGTTGAAGCATTACTGAGTTATTACCTCATAAAGGGACACTGGTCAGAATTGCAAAAAATGGCCAGATCATTATGGTCAAAATAGGCTGGGTCATAAAGGGGTTAAAGAGGGTGTATCATCTTGTTAAATGGATAAAAGTACAAAGTACTTTAGAAAACAAGCAACTTTGTCTCATTAAAAATCCTCAAGAACGGTGGGAGTTTTAATGCTATAATTTAATGCTCAATGCTTAGGTTCCTGAGTAAAGCTGTCTGCTTGCAGCATGGAAGATCACACAATTTTGACCAGCGGCAGAACCATGCCACTGGTTTAGGGCCGACGTCACCACATGGCACACCCATTCAAGTGTCGGGGCCCTGGACAAACAGAGGGGGCCCACTCATCATCGGGGACACCATCCGCACAACTTGCCGTTCACCACGCGTCCACCTTCCCATGTTAAAAATATTTCTAATGTGTCTGTATGTCTGTGTGTGTGCATGTCTGGTATGTACAGTTGAAACAAGAAGTTTACATACACTATATAAAAAGACACATATGCATGTTTTTCTCAATATCTGAAATGAAATCAGAAAGTACTACAATGTCAAAAGTTTACATACACTAAGATTAATATGACTTTAAAAAGTTTAGGACTGCCCATATGATGATGTCTTGTGTTTGGAAATTTCTGATAGTTTTTTTTTGTTGCAACATCTAAGTTAATTAAACACACACCTGTGGATGTATTTTAATGCACACCTGAAACACACTGCTTCTTTGTGTAGCATAATGGGAAAGTCAAGAAATCAGCCAAGCTATCAGTAAGAGAATTGTGGACTTGCACAAGTCTGGCCCAAGTCTGACTCATCCTTGGGTACAGTTTCACGATAGCTGAAGGTGCCTCAAGTACAAACAAGATGGGAATGTCCAGCCATCATACTGCTCAGGAAAGAGATGGGTTCTGTGTCCCAGAGATGAACGTGCTTTGGTCTGGCATGTGTATATCAACCCAAAGGCAAAAGACCTTGTGGAGATGATCCCTTTCCTGTTTCATACAGTTCAACTACATTGTCCCGTAGATCAGGGTCGCCCTCCCAGGGCCGTGGTGTACTCGGTACCGGGCCGGTATCAGTGGGATGTGTCACAGCAGCGGTGACCCAGACCGTGGCCCTGGGCGCTCAAGTAATAGGAAGATGTGAATGGTGGAATGTAGTTAGATGAATAGTTCATGACGCCACCTGTGGTGTTCGGCAAGGGAGGTGTTAAGCCGACGCTGCAGACAGATCCTCCGGGACAGATGGTGTGGTGCAGCAATGATGTTATAGCCCTCAACAGGCAGGGCTGTTGTCCCAGGGCAGGATAGGTGAAGAGACACTTAGATGGGGTAGTGTTTGGCACAGGGGATGTAGCAGTACCAGGCGGACGGACGCAGGAAGGAATGGAGGACACCAGGGCATGTGTGGCGCCCCTGAGGCTCAATCGCCACAGAGGTACTTCACCTTATCCTAAGGTGTAGTGCCCCACCACCTAGGTAAGTTGGGCACTCCTTTCCACTCTCCAACACCTGCACCCCACACACAGGATAGTTCAGCAGGACCACATTGTGGCTCCATGCTTAGAGGGTTGCTTCATAACACGAGATGCGCTGGAAGGTGGGTGGAGTTGAGATCCATATAAAAGGTTGGGAAGGTTTAGAATTACAGATCAGTCTGGAGGTCAGTCTGATGGGAGGTCAGGTGGGAGTCTGGACAGTCAGTAAGGAGAGTGTGAGGACGGGTCCGAGAGGAAGGAGATCCCTAGAAGAGGGAGAGAGGAAGGAGTGCTGCAGCTGCCTCAGTGAACTGAGCCAGCTGGCACGGGAAATGAACAGAAGGAGAAAGACGTAGAACTGCAACCTAAGCTTCCATAAGAGAGAGAAGGAACAGTGTGGAACGAAGGAGTAGGAGAACAGAGAGGAGTTGTGGGTTGGAAGAGGAACCCTGCCTAAATGTTCTCAGCGCAAGGCTGGGGCCCGGTCCCCGAGGTTGTATGGACACTTATGGTTCTGCAGCAGACACCGGTGGAGTAGTTGGCAGTAAAAGCACTACTCCCATCTAAGACTTGGGGCACAACAGCAACTGAATAGAGAGCCAGGACTCCGGAGAAGGGAGTCCCCGAGAGAGGCTACATCTGTCTGCCATACAAGTTGAGTTGTTAGGAACATCTGACAGGAGGAACTTCAGAGTACCACGGTACTGGAGCTCTTCACACCTTAAGGCGCAATAGAGGAGTTGTTCAGGAGAGGTACATGTTGGCGGAGTGTTGGAGAGGAGAATCCTGACTTGCCCGGGAGGTTGATTGAGTCTCTACCCCGGAGGACACGGCACGGAGGCAAGCACCAGTGTGTACCACGAACTGTGAGTAAAGCTTTGGAACTGCAGGCCCTGGTGTCTTCCATTCATTTGTGCGCCAACACCATCAGCACTGCTACATCTGTGTACCAACAATCCTCACACCGCCTGCGCTTATACACTGCCCTGGGGTTACAGCTTCACCTGTGGGGAGCTACACCATCTATGCTGCAACACAACATCAGCTCCAGAGGATCTGCACGCAGCGTTGGCTTAACATCTTGCTTACCAAACACCACAGGTGGCGTCACGAACTATCACATAAACTATATCACAAACCACCATTGATTTGGGCGCCCAGGCCACGGACCGGGTCACAGTTGCCGTGACATATCCCACTGACACCAGCCCGGTACCGAGTACCCCACAGCCCTGGGAGGGTGACCCACATGTAGTTCCAAAGCTTTACTCACAGTCTGTAGTGCCCGCTTCTGTGCCGTGTCCTCCGGGTCAGGGACTCAGTCAACCTCCAGGCAAGATGGAATGCTCCCTTCCACACTCCGCCAACTTATGTGCCTTTTCTGAACGTCTCCTCTATAGCGCCTTTGAGTGTGAAGATCTCCTAGTACTGAGTTACACTGGAGTTCCTCCTGACAGATGTTCCCAAGAACTCTACTTGTATGGTAGACAGCTGTAGCCTGCTTCGGGGACTCTCTACTCCTGAGTCCCGGCTCTCTATCCGTGTTGCTGTTATGCCCCCAAGCCTTAGATGGGAGTAGTGCATTTACAGCCCACTACTCCACCGGTGTCTGCTGCAGAACCATTAGTGTCCATACAACCTCGGGGACCGGGCCCCGGCCTTGCGCTTAGAACTTCTAGGCAAGGTTCTTCCTCTAACCCACGTCCTCTGTGTTCCCTTTCACTCCTACGTTCCGTACTTGTCTTTCTCTCCTATGGAAGCTCAGGCTTCAGTTCAATGTCTTTCTCCTTCTCTCCTTTCCCATGCCAGCTGGCTCAGATCACTGAGGCAGCTGCAGCACTCCTTCCTCCATCCCTCTTCCAGGGATCCCCACTCCTCTCCGAGTGGCTTCCTCTCTCAGACAGACCTCTAATCCTAAACCTTCCCGCTCTTTTATATGTATTCTCAACTCCACCCACCTCCCAGCACGTCTAGTGTTCCAAGCAGGGAACCACCAAAGGTGCTCTGCTTCTCTCTAAGCAAGGAGCCGCAATGTGGTTTTGCTGAACTACTCTATTGTGTGGGGTGCGAGTGTTGGAGCGTGGTCAGGAGCCTCCAACTTACCTGGATGGTGGGGCACCACACCTTAGGAGAAGGTGCAGTACCTCTGTGGCGACTGAGCCTCAGGGGCGCCACAGATCCATTGACAGTTCTTTTGCTTTCCCCATGATTCACAGTTGAGAAACGTCAGTGGCTGGATGAAAGATGCAAGAGTCTGTCTGGATCCTAGAAAATCACTAAGCTATTATGCACACACACTGATTACAAGCAAACAGGTGACAGGTGAGGATGTCACCTTTAGTATCCATTGAAACCCATTTGTGTCAACTTCTGTGCATGTTATCAGGCCAAAATTACCAGGGTATATAAACTTTTGATCCGGGTCACTTGGATGTTTTGAGTTGTTATTATGATTTAAAAAGAGAAAACACAGTAATTTGACAATATATGGTTTCACCCAACCACTAACCATGAGTGGAGAAAAAGTTTTGGTGTTATCATTTATATTCTCTGATAAAAAGGTCAAGAAAGCAAAAATTCTGCAGGAGTGTGTAAATTTTGAGTACAACTGTATGTACGTATGTATCTGTGTATACGTTTGTGTAGTGCATATCTGCCCATGTGTGCATATTTGCGTGTTTGGGTGTTTGCATGTGTATGGATGTCTATGTGTGTGTGTGCATGTCTGCATACCGTTTGCGTGCATGTCTGCGTATATATTGCGCATGTGATTGTGAAACCACTGTGCCCCATTCCTGGCAGAGCTTGGATAGGTGTAACTAAGCTACCACCTGGTTCTTCACTAGAACCCCTTATGGTGTGGTAAGACTTAAACCCAGTTGGACTTCAGGTGCTATTCCATGACAAACCACAGAGTCGCAGCAGCTGACCCCCAAAGGGGCATGGAAGCAGGACAGGCTAGGAACTGGTAAACAGGAGGATGTGTGACTGGTTAGACAGAACAGGTTCCGTATAGGATTACACGGCTGGTTGGCAGAACAGGCTTAGGATCAGGAACTGACAGGATGAAAGGATAGGTTCAGGGTCAATGGTGCATGCTCATACTGGACTGATAAGGGTAGTGTTATAGGTGTGGACAAGGGGGTTCAGGCTCCAATAGAGACAGAATGGGCACAGGAACAGATTACATTGGAAGATCAAACAGAACGGACAGGCTCAGGTGGACATAAAGGACAGGATCAGATTCAGGGAGCGCAGGTACAGGGACCTTACAACTATGTAGCAGGAAACACACTGAAACTAAGGTTGCTAAGGCACCTCCAAATAGGGGAGGGTTCCTTAAATGTCAGGCATCTCCAAGATATTGGCTGGGGATGGTTTAAGAAGCATGCGTGCTGTCCCTTGCGTAGGTCCTGGGAGGAAACAGACACTGCAGGAGCATCGCGTAGTCCCTACTGAGAGGAGGAAGGGTACTGATGCATGGGTGCTGCCGCTGCTTTAACAGTATTGTGTGTGTACATGTCTGTGTATTGTGTGCGTGCATGTCTGCATATTGTATATGTGCATGTCTGCGTATTGTATGTGTGCATGTCTGCATATTGTATGTGTGCATGTCTGCGTATTGTATATGTGCATGTCTGCGTATTGTATATGTGCATGTCTGCGTATTGTATATGTGCATGTCTGCATATTGTATATGTGCATGTCTGCATACTGTATGTTTGTGCATGTCTGTGTACTGTATGTGTGTGCATGTCTGCATATGTGTTATATTCCTATATTTGTCTTCCGCATCTGTACATTATGTATCATCATACATGTTAATGGGGTCCACTGAGACTCTTTTACCCAGTGCCCACGAAAACCTGAAGCTGGCCCTGCACTGGCAATGTGCAGAAGCACATTTCCTATGGCAGCAGGAAGCCGGGCGGCAGGGGAACAGTGTTCTCCTGAAAATTGATGATTAGCATGCCCCTATAAGATGTATGTATATTGCAGGTATCAGATTATAGAAAGCACATTACTACGGTGAAGACTATGAATGGGATTATGGATTCTCCTATACATATACGAACATACAAAGCATTCGTAATAACATACATCTTCCATTTTCTAGAGGAGGAAGCTTATAACTTCAGTATCACAGGCAGCCTGGCTGAAGAATGTAGTCATGTCTGGACATGCTGGCGAGGCTAGAGAAGATCTAACATTTCTCTTACGTCCCTAATGTGCAATTTGTAAAAGGACTGCAATTGTTAGTGACATTTAAACAATAAGGCCAGTGGAAAAAGGAAATATATATGTTCCAAAGCCTTTGTACAAATCAAAATATAACTATAAACTGAACTTAGTAAATGGTATGATTAATATGTGAAGTCACCATCATTACAGGTTCCTCAGAGACTGAGTTTACAAGCTGAGGCCTTCCATTTAATAGCCACAGGTTTAGGGCCCATTTATGTTGGCTGATGTCAACATCGTCTATATAGAAGCTGTTTGGTGATCAAACGAGCAATGATGGGGACAGGATGATGGCTCATATGATAATTCTGTCTCCTTATACATTACATGTTATCAGCTTGTAATTTATTAGTTATTAATTATGCTTACTTATATAGTGCCATCATATTCACAGGGCTTTACAGACATCATCATCACAGTCCCTATTGCATCTCACAATCTAGAATCCCTATCAGTATGTCCTTGCAGTGTGGGAGGAAACCAGAGAATCGGGAGGAAACCCACGCAAACACGGGGAGAACATACAAACTCCTTTCTTTGTAGGATTTGAACCCAGGACCACAGTGCTGCAAAGCAATAGTGCTAACCACTGAGCCACCCATTGCTGACAATGTACTGGAAATAACAAACATTTTTATGCTGGCAAAAAATCAAATCACCCTATGAATGAGCTTTTTCGTTGTGTGATTGATTGCTGGCATATTTACATGAGTCAATAATCAGGAACAATCATTTCTACAAACGCTTGTTCGACAAATTTCGGCTTGTCTTAAAGGGCTATTAGTCTGACATCCTTGAAAATGTTTAGTCATTGAGTGTTTTGCAGAAAAACTTGCATTGGTATTAGTCATGCTCTATACCAAATAAACAGGAATTTTAGTCTGCACAACCAGTGTCATGATCCAAGGTGGATCTAACAAGTAAATGGACAAAGTGAACTTTTTTCCCTTTGGCTTGGTGCCAAAGTGGGTTGATGGCCCCCGGTGGCCATTAGAATTATTACACGTGGTGTCGTTTGTTCTAAGTTGCCCCGGAGGTGGTGAGTGGTATTACACTTTAGTTTTAATGTGCACGTATTACAAATCAGGTGTGAGGCTCTATAAAAGAGTTTCAGGTGTGTTTGATGATCGTTGGTGATATTGATAGTTCGTCATTTGGGAAGCAAGCCTGGGTGATGAAAGAGCTGAATGAGAGTCCTGGGCAGCCCAGCCAGAGGGGTTGAGTCAGCTATGGTGTCTGCAGGGAGTGCTGGCATGGATTGGTGGAGTTCAACGTTGGTGTCTGCAGGATGGGCTGGCATGGCATGGTGGAGTCGCAGTTTATGGTGTCAACAGGAAGTGCTTGCATGGCTTGGTGGAGTGGCGACTATGGTGAGAGTTGCACTCAGCATGCTGGACTTGGTTGCTGAAAGCTGGACTCAAGCATGCTGGACTTATTGGCAGAAGCTGGACTCATCTTTGGGACTCTATTTACTGGGTGTCATGGTCACGTGTGTCAGGACGCAGATGATACCGCAAGGCGGACCCATAACACAAGTGACCATGATATTATCACAGCCCCGCAGGAATATGGAGGAAAATATATATACTCGCTGGTCGCCTCCACACGACCAGGAGGGGCGGCATCGAAGATTTGGCATGAGCCCCGCGGACTATTCACCAATCTGCTCACTACAGGGATGAACCCCTTCACCTCGGGGAATACCAGGCAGCTCCGTGGGGCACCATTCCTCCCACCTGCCTGGGTGCGTCCCCTGTAAGAGCAAGTCCCGCTCCCCAGCAGCGACTACACACCTAGTCTGCTCAATACAGGGATGTACCCCTTCACCTCAGGGAATACCAGGCAGCTCCGTGGGGCACCATTCCTCCCACCTGCCTGGGTACCTCCCCGTTCGAGAGCAAGTCCCGCTCCCCAGCAGCGACTCTAGGGGCTTTTGCCAGACCGCAGCCGCCATTTTTTTTCTCTGGTTATCTGAGCAGAGGCCCCAGACCGTGATAACTGCTGCTGCAGCGGCTCTAAACACCTTGCCGCTCCCCACTCACATCAGTGAGGCCCGGCAGCAATTACTCAGCGGTCTCCACATGGCCAAAGCTCACCAGAAAAAAAAAACTGTAGGGCCTGTGATAATGTCAGGGTCACGTGTGTTATGGGTTCGCCTTGCGGTAACACCTGCGCCCAGACACACAGTGACCACGACATTGGGCAGCTGCAACTGGTGGTGGACTCTGCTCCAAGGCTGCTCTATGGTGATGGATCCAGTTATGATGATGGATCCGGTTGGAGGAGAAGATGCACGTAGGTGGTGGGCTCTGTTGCTAGGATCGTATGCAACAGAGCAAAGCTAAGTGGTGTTCCCCCTGTATTGTCATTTTCCCTTATGTGTGTTTAGTGCAGTGGTGGGATTAGTTTCCGCACTGACCAATTCCCTAGTGAGGGTTTAGGTGCAGGGCGAGTCAGGGTTTGAGGTACGCGTGCGTCGCCTGGTGCGGAACCGGCATAGGGAATGTTAGGAGTGCAGGGACACTGACTCAAGGGAGTGCAGGAGGTCTCCACTTCCCCGTTTCCCTATTGCAGGGCCCTCCATTGTTATTGTTACCCAGGTTTCCCCTTTATTATTTAAATTCGCCTTACTGGAGGCGGGGTTTCCAGACTACTGTATATATAACGTGTATTACCTAAATTCGCCAGTTGGAGGCGGTGTATCCAGCTTCACATTTTATTATTTAAATTCGCCCTACTGGAGGCGGTGTATCCAGGGTCACGAGTGTCATGGGTTCGCCTTGCGGTACTCACTGCGTCCAGACACACGTGACCGTGACATTATCACCAACCTTACATTTTTTTTTCTGGTGAGCCCTGGCCATGTGGAGACCTGTAAGTAATTGCTGCCGGGCCTCACTGAGGTGTGTGAGAAGCTGCATGGTGTGAAGCAGTTCCAGCAGCAGTATTCAGGGTCTGGGGACTTTCCTTGGGCTCAACCAGAAAATCAAAAGGCAGCTGCGGTCTGGCAAAAAGCCCCTATAGTCGCTGCTGGGGAGCGGGACTTGCTCATGCATGCGGAGGTACCCAGGCAGGTGGGAAGAGTTGGTGCCCCACGGAGCTGCCTGGTATTCCCCGAGATGAAGGGGTACATCCCTGTGGTGAGCAGACTGGTGTATAGTCTGCGGGGTTCATGTCAAATCTTCCATACCATTGAAGAAGCCGCCCCCTCCTGGTCGTGTGGAGGCAACCAGAGAGTGTATTTTTCCTCCATATTCCTGCAGCTCTAGCAAAGTGCCCCCTAGAGTCACTGCTGGGGAGCGGGACTTGTTCATACAGGCGGACGTACCCACACAGGTGGGTGGAGTTGGTGATCCCCATGGTGCTGTCTGGGGTTCCCTGAGGTGAAGGGGTACGTCCCTGTAGTGAGCAGACTGGTGTATAGTCCGCGGGGCTCACGCCAAATCTTCAATACCACCGAAGAAGCCGCCCCCTCCTGGTCGTGTGGAGGAAGGCGACCAGCGAGTGTATATTCCCTCCATATTCCTGTCCCCTTCTCCTCCAGGTGTGAGCAGCAGGTGTGCTGCGGGGGAGTAGGAACAAATCTCACCCCTCGCCATTAACCAACCCTGGGAGGTGCAGACCTCATGGTGAAAGGGTTGGAGGGTGGTGTCCCTTGGTGAATAGCGAGGGTGTGAGTGTGGTGACACAGGGGGATGCCTCTGTTGTCGAGTCCAGAATGAGTTCATCAAAATATGTCAAACGAATGTGTGGCAAAAAACGTTCAGGTCCGGACCTGTGTGTGAACGAGCATGTATGGGTGGCCACCAAAAAACATCTTGTGGAAGTGTGTTGTGGAGTCTGATCAGCTCATAGCAAACATACACATACATAAACTCGTTCCCCAGGTCAGCGCTGTGGAGATGAGTGGTGCCTCCAGAACATGTATTGCCAATACCAGTGGTGCGTTTGTCATAAACCTGAAGTTTCAGGTGGTGGTGGGGTGAACCCAGGATCTGGGCGTCCCCGCTGTAGGTGTTTCCCTTATGGGGAGTGGTCTTGAGGGTCCAGAGGCCCCTCATCCAAGGTCGATCTGACAAGTAAATGGACAAAGTGAACTTTTTTTCCTTTGGCTTGGTGCCAAAATGGGTTGATTGCCCCCGGTGGCCATTAGAATTATTACACGTGGTGTTGTTTGTTCTAAGTTGCCCCGGTGGTGGTGAGTGGTATTACACTTTAGTTTTAATGTGCACGTATTACAAATCAGGTGTGAGGCTCTATAAAAGAGTTTCAGGTGTGTTTGATGATCACTTGTGATATTGATAGTTCGTCATTTGGGAAGCAAGCCTGGGTGATGAAGGAGCTGAATGAGAGTCCAGGGCAGCCCAGCCAGAGGGGTTAAGTCAGCTATTGTGTCTGCAGGGAGTGCTGGCATGGATTGGTGGAGTTCAACGTTGGTGTCTGCAGGAAGGGCTGGCATGGCATGGTGGAGTCGCAGTTTATGGTGTCAGCAGGAAGTGCTTGCATGGCTTGGTGGAGTGGCGACTATGGTGAGAGTTGCATTCAGCATGCTGGACTTGGTTGCTGAAAGCTGGACTCAAGCATGCTGGACTTATTGGCAGAAAAGTTGGACTCGAGTATGCTGGACTTTTTGGCAGAAGCTGGACTCATCTTTGGGACTCTGTTTACTGGGCAGCTGCAACTGGTGGTGGACTCTCCAAGGCTGCACTATGGTGATGGATCCAGTTATGGTGATGGATCCGGTTGGAGGAGAAGATGCACGCAGGTGTTGGGCTCTGTTGCTAGGAGCGTACGCAACAGAGCAAAGCTAAGTGGTGTTCCCCCTGTATTGTCATTTTCCCTTATGTGTGTTTAGTGCAGTGGTGGGATTAGTTTCCGCACCGACCAATTCCCTAGTGAGGGTTTAGGTGCAGGGTGAGTCAGGGTTTGAGGTACGCGTGCGTCGCCCGGTGCGGAACTGGCATAGGGAACGTTAGGAGTGCAGGGACACTGACTCAGGGGAGTGCAGGAGCTCTCCACTTCCCCGTTTCCCTATTGCAGGGCCCTCCATTGTTATTGTTACCCAGGTTTCCCCTTTATTATTTAAATTCGCCTTACTGGAGGCAGGGTTTCCAGACTACTGTATATATAACGTGTATTACCTAAATTCGCCAGTTGGAGGCGGTGTATCCAGCTGCACGCTTTATTATTTAAATTCGCCCTACTGGAGGCAGTGTATCCAGGGTCACGCGTGTCATGGGTTCGCCTTGCGGTACTCGCTGCATCCAGATACACGTGACCGTGACAACTAGAACAGGGATTATTTATCCTACTGGCCGAATTTGCAGGAAGTTTATGTTATCACTTTAAAGCAGCATGATAAGTGATCTAGCAATGAACTGCACAGTGAGGTATGAAATGAGGTTTAAAGGATCACTAACGACGGTATATAATCAACAGCTTATAGAAAGACTGTCATTTACACACATGTATATTAACAACATAATAATCAGGTCTATCTTGGCCTCAATGACCAGCTCCCACACAAAAGGCTGTTTTTTATGCAGCAGAAACAGTGTTAATTTCAGCACTAGTTTATGCAGAATAAACCATTTTAAGCACTGTTCACACAGGTAAATAATAATTACTGGCAAGTTACATGAGGTATAGGTGGAAAAAAGTGATTTATTTTTCATATTTTGTGTTTGTGTAAAATTTGTTATACTGCTCAAACTTTTGTTAAAACCACAACCAAAACAATTACTTTGATACAAAATTGCATGTAATTTATTAACCCCTTTACCCCCCAAGGTGTTTTGCACCTTAGCAACCGGGCCAACTTTTAGGGCAGAACTGCAGGCCAATCCGCAGGTAAAACGGCAGGTCTTTTGACCTGCAGATTTACCTGCGGATTTTACAAAATCTGCGCGGCCAAATCTGCACCCCAATCCGCAGCGTGTGCACGTACCCTTACATGGTACTGTACACTGTCTGCGGAACTGCTGCGGATCTGCAGAGGCCAAATCCGCTGCGAATCCACAGCAAAATCCGCAGCGTGTGCACATAGCCTTACAATTCTGACCACTGTCGCTTTATGAGGTGATAACTCTGCAACACTTCAATGAAACCCGGTGATTCTGAGATTGTTTATTTGTGGCATATTGTTCTTTATGATAGTGGTAAAATTTCTTCGGTATGACTTGCGTTTATATGAGAAAAAAAACTGAAAATTGATCACAATTTCGCAATTTTCAAACTTTGAATTTTCATGCCCTTAAATCACAGAGATATGTCACACATAATAGTGAATAAATAACATTTCCCACATGACTACTTTACATCAGCACAATTTTGGAACCCCAATTTTTTTTGTTAGGACATTATAAGGGTTAAAAGTTGACCAGTGATTTTTCATTTTTGCAGCAAAATTTACAAAACCATTTTTTTAGGGACCACATCAAATTTGAAGTTATTTTGAGGGACTTGAGACTTTTTTGCAATGACTGGCGTATATCTAAGCCTGTCTTCATTCGAGTTTGACTACCGGTTGCATATGCCGTATGTTTGCACCCGACTGAGGGAGATCGTGCTTTGTGCTTTCTGATTCTACTCTAGCCAATCATCTGGTAATGGATGAGGCACTTGTTCCTGAGTATATTTCCACGTACCTTCTCTTATGAGCAGCATCTTCACCTTGAATTTCCAGGACTGGTAGTTCTGGTTAGTGAGGCTTGGCACTGAGAGCTTTGCAGGATTGCGGCTAGTGGACATCTTCACTGTTGCTCTGTGCTACTTTTGCTCTGGACTTCTATTAGTGTGTTACTTTGGGGTTCTGTGTCACTCTGGGTCCATAACCTGTTGACAATGGATTATTCAGGATACTCTCCAAGCGTGTGACAACAGAGCTTCTTTATTCAGGAGCAAACAGGAACAATATATGATAAGATTAATAGATCAGGAATAAATAATTTGTGTTTCTCTATCTGTGCATCATCTACAGCAGGCTGCTTCTCTTATACACAGACACAGGAAACAGGAAATACAGTCACATGCTCTCCCTGTGTGAGCCTCTGTGAGTTTTTAAAAAAAAAAAAAATTTATAAACAGCATGCAAATCTAGCAACTGAACACTCATAAACAGGAATGGATTTGTTGCACTAAACATATTCCAACACCCCACTCAACAACTACTTATCCTGTTAGTCCCATTGCGATTCTGAAGTCCATGAACTTGGTTCTGGATAATGGCTTTGTCATACCGTCAGCTATCATCTTGTCAGACTCGCAATAAACAAACTCGAGTGCACCACATTCCACTAAGTCACATAAGTGGTGATGTTTTACATCAATGTGCTTAGTCCTTGCACTAATCGTCTCACTGCTGGCAAGTTTAATGCATCCTTGGTTGTCCTCATTGATAACTGTTGGTTGAGCTAATGGCTTGCCAAAATCTTCCAAAAGTTGTTTCAACCAAATTACTTCTTGACTTGCATAAGCAGCAGACATATATTCTGCTTCTGTAGAAGATAATGCGACTGTCACATGTTTTCTGCTGGACCTAGAAATTTAATTTTCTCCTAACTTGTACAAGTAACCACTTGTTGATTTCTGATCAGTTGAATCTTCAGCCCAATCTGCATCCACATAACCTCTATGAGTGAGATCTCCTGAAGCAGATATCTTAAGACTTAGCCTTTGAGATTCTTAAAGATATTTAAGAATTCTCTTAATTGCATTCCAGTCTCTTTGGTGTAGCTTGCTTACACGTCGGCAGAGAATTCCAACTGTGGCTGTGATATCCGGACGAGTTGTGGTTGCTACCTGTACAGAAGCGCCCCCACTGATTCTTTTTCTGCAAATTGTCTCTTCAGAGAGGAAGGGGACTAGAACTCTAGTGCCACCTATTGGAAGTAGCAATCCTAGAAGTCAATGTTGACCCTTTAACAAGCCTTGTTACATGACTTAGGATAAAAGCCAAGCCAGAATCTCAATTTGCAGACACTGTGTTTCGGGGTACTGCCCCTCGTCAGTGCAAAGTGTGAGATCTGGTTTGGCTGTGAGAGAGGCGTCTGACCGATATCCAAGAAGCATCATTTCTCCTTGTGGAGAATGACATGCTAAGCTTGTCGAGATGATTCTCTGTAACTCTCATTGCTGGGTAACAGATCTTCTTCTCCTTCCAACTATAAATAGGACAGATCCATTGGTGTTGACACACCTTTGGCTTCTGACATTCCAAACTGGATTAGTATTGCCGAAATTTTAGAACTTTGGTTGAGAAGAAAACTCCCATCTTCCTCTCTCTGGATTTGGATTCCATTCCCAAATAATATATGTGACATTTCCAAGGTCCTTAGGCCGGTTTCACATTAGCGCTTTTTCAGCGCGCGCACGGCCGGGGGTAGCTCCGCCCCCGAGCCGGCTCTCTGCCCGGCGTGCCCGCCCCTTGCTTGTAGCGCCGCCTACGATCGGCGCACCCTATCTTTAGCATAGGGTGCGCAGATCGTGCGCAGGCCATGCGCTAGTTGCGCTTTGACCTGCGCTGCGCACTTTTGACGGTGCGCCGTGCGCGCCAAAATCAAACTTTTCGGATTTTGGCGCGCACGGCGCACCGTCAAAAGTGCGCAGCGCAGGTCAAAGCGCAACTAGCGCACGGCCTGCGCACGATCTGCGCACCCTATGCTAAAGATAGGGTGCGCCGATCGCAGGCGCCGCTGTCCGCTAGTAGGCGGCGCTACAAGCAAGGGGCGGGCACGCCGGGCAGAGAGCCGGCTCGGGGGCGGAGCTACCCCCGGCCGTGCGCGCGCTGAAAAAGCGCTAATGTGAAACCGGCCTTAGTCTCAAAGTGCTGGTTGAAAATGTCACCTAGCTTTGCAATTTCCTTTTCATTGTATCACCTCAGTAAGCTCCCATGTCTGGAGTTGGTGAAGGCACTCCATTTCTTCATTAGCGGCATTTATCCACTTCTGCTACTCGTTGACAGGCAGTTTTTGCATCTCTTGCCATGACTGTGGTTCTGGTTCAGGAAGTGTTCAACTTCTGACCATATAAGAAAGGCATCTAACTGGGATACCTTTGTTTGGTCTTTCTGATCTCCTGACTGGAGGTTGATTTGGCTCCTCTGTGTCTTTCTTGGTGGCTTCAGAGCTTATCCATGTTTCTTTTTCGGCGTCTGGGTTTGGTGATTGAGATTCTTGTTCTTGCTTCTTTGGTTGAATAACTGGTGTAACTTCATTGAATTTGAGTGATACAGAGTTTTCATCAATCACTGCATCTCTGCTGATTGTTACTGTGCTGGTCTCTGGATGCAGGATTCTGTACCTGTGGCGCCCCTGAGGCTCAGTCGCCACAGAGGTACTGCACCTCCTCCTGAGGTATGGTACCCCACCATCCAGGTGAGGTGGAAACTCCTGACCACGCTCCAACACCTGCACCCCACACCACAAAGTAGTGTAGCAAAGCACCTTCGGCGGCTCCCTGCTTGGAGTATAGCAAAGCACCCATTGGTGGCTCCCTGCTTGGAACACGAAACGTGCTGGGAGGTGGGTGGAGTTAGATTACATTACAAGGAGCGGGAAGAGTTTAGGATTACAGGTCAGTTGGTTGGAGAGCTAGAGAGAGAAGAAGATCCCTAGAGAGAGGGATAGATGGATGGAAGTGCTGCAGCAGATCCCAGTGATCTGGGTCTGCTGGCACGGGAAAGCGAGAGAGAGCAACATAGACTGAAAGCCTGATTCTCCATAGAAAGAAAGGATTAGTACGGAACGTGAGGAGTAAAAGAGAACAGAGGACGCGTGTGAGAAGAGAACCCTTCCTAGAAGTTCTAAGCGCAAGGCCGGGGCCCGGTCCCCGAGGTTGTACGGATACTAATGGTCCTTCAGCAGACACCGGAGGAATAGAAGTAGTGACCACTTTATTCCCACACAAGACTTGGGGGCACAACAGCAACTGGATAGTGAGCCGGGACTTAGTAGCAAGGAGTCCCCGAAGCAGGCTACAGCTGTTTGCCGTACAAGTAGAGTTCATAGGAACATCAGACAGGAGGAACTCCAGTGTAACTCAGTACTAGGAGTACTTCATCTAAAGGCGCTATAAGAGGAGACGTTCAGAAAGGCACAAGTTGGTGGAGTGTTGGAAAGGAGTATTCCATCTGGCCTGGGGGGTTGACTGAGTCCCAGAACTGGAGGACACGACACAGAAGCAGGCACCTGTTTGTGCAACAGACTGTGAGTAAAGCTTTGGAACTACATGCCCTGGTGTCCTCCACTTATTCCAGCGTCAACCTGCCCAGCACCGCTACATCCCCCGCGCCTGACACTACACCACCTAAGTGTCTGGGACAACAGCCCTTGCCTGTGGAGGGCTATACCATCACTGCTGCACCACACCATCTGTCCCAGAGGATCTGTCCATCTACATTGCCGAACACCACAGGTGGCGTCACGACTTATTCATTCACACTGAACATTTAACATGGGCGCCCAGGGCCACGGGCCGGGTCACAGCTACCGTGAAAACTCCGGTTGAGATCCACCGGGTCCGGTACAGAGTACCCCACAGCCCTGGGTGTGAGGGTGTCCCATATCCCTTTTGAGTTTCGCTATAGCCCACCAGGACTCCTTGCTTTGCATTTGATTCCCACTTGGAACGTTTTTCTTTGGGAACATACACAAACGTTTTGCTTCCAAATATCCTGAGGTGCTTCAGGTTAGGCTTCTCCTCATATGGAGTTTTATTTGTGGCTTTACTTGGCACTCTGTTTTGAAGATAGCAAGCTGTCATGATGGCTTCTCCCCAATACGTTGTAGGTAGATTTGCATCAAACAACAAACTTCCACTTTCACAGAGAGTACGGTTCTTTCTCTCTGCAATTTGTTCTGGGTTGTATGGAATGGTACTCTGGAACACGATTCTATTACTGATGAGCGAGTATACTCATTACTCGAGATTTCCCGAGCATGCTCGAATGATCTCTGAGTATTTGGATGTGCTCGGAGATATAGTTTCTTTCACCGTAGCTGCACGATTTGTGGCTGCTAGACAGCCTGAATACATGCGGGCATTTCCTAACAAACAGGCAATCCCCACATGTGTCCAGGCTGGCTAGCAGCTGCAAATCATGCAGCTATGGCGACAGAAGCTAAATCTTCGAGCACATCCAAATACTCGGAGTTCACCCGAGCATGCTCAGGAAATCTAGAGTAACGAGTATAATTGGTCATTACTAGATCCCATCCTGTCATGATCCAGGCCGGGTTTTGTATCATGTCGTTCTCGGTCTGATCATGTCAAGGGTTAACTTTTCTCTGCCTCGTTCTGGCTTCAGGCAGGCTATTTCTCTCCACTGCATCCTGCAGGTGGTGTCAGTAATAGTTTCTGCCTACAGCGTGAGTAGCTGACTCCGTGTATACCCTGATTGGTCATCCTGCTGTTGCTGACTTTGCCCGTGTCTGTTTTGTTCCCCTCTTCCTTCCTGACTCTGTGCTCCCCTTTTCATATTTTGCACTCTCTGGTATTTGACTTGGCTTGGATCCTGACCTGCTGTTTGTCTCTTGTCTTTGGCATATCTGCTCCTGACTGGTTTGTGACCCATCTGGCTTGGTTCTGACTCTGAGTTTGTTTATTCCTTTGGTACTGCACTACAGACTAATATCGACCCGGCGTGACGACTCCTGGAGTGGACCCTCTGGGTCGCGATACCAACCCACCCTGGGCGAGCGGACCTAGTGAGGACCGCCCTCTATACAGGGAGCGTAAGGGGCAGACCCAGGAGGGTAAAGTACCATGACTGCTGGAACCAGGTGGCAGAAGATGGAAAAGACCATGTTAGCAAGGAGAAAACGGGAACACGCAGGATACAGAGGTGTGTAGAGCGTGGACATGGGAGCACGCAGGGTGCAGGATAGTGCAGGGCGTGTACACGGGGGCATGCAGGGGTATGAGGCAAAACAGGGAACGTGCGGGGAGGTACGCCTTGGTAAAAGGCAAGGCAGAGCACGTGCATGTAAGCACGCCTGGGTACAAAGCAAAGCAGAGCGCGTGCAGGGAAGCACGCCTGGGAACAAGACAGAGCACGTGCAGAGAAGCACACCAGAGCACAGGGCAGGGGACCTGAGTACAGAGAATGGCCAAGCAGGGACCAAGCAGGTCTAGCAAGGAAGCACAACAATAATCAGGTGCCGCCTACAGGAAGAGGCAGCCTGATATAGGGCATGTAAACTAGGACTTCCAGGTCAGGTTCTTCTGGACCATAGAGACATCAGAGATGGCGCGGCCGCAGTCAGGGGAGAGGAGTGGGTGCATGCGCGCTCGACAAAGACCTGGAGCTGAGCGAGCAGCCATAGAATCAGGTGTGAGAGGTGCGCGTGCACACCCGACGGGACCCCTGGACCAGCTGCGATACCGGAAGTGATGTCAGGCGCAGAATCCCGGCTCCGGGGGAATGCGGTGAGAGCGGCATGACAGTACCCCCCTCTTTACGCCCCCTCTTTCTAAGCCTGGAAAGAAACTTAGACAAAATCTGGGGTGCTTGGATATTCTCCCGGGGTTCCCAAGACCTTTCTTCAGGGCCAAAACCCTTACAATCAATTAGAAGGAGCATTTTCCTTCTTACCTTCTTCATGTCCAAGATATCATTCACCTCAAATTCATCCCCCATACCAACAGGCTGGGATGTGTACCCCAGAGAAGGATGAAACCAGTTGAGGACCACGGGCTTGAGGAGGGACACATGGAAGGAATTGGGAATGTGGAGTGAGGCGGGTAACTTCAATTTGTATGCCACGTCATTAATACGCTTGAGGACCTCAAAAGGACCAATGTATTAGGGACCTGGTTTGTATGATGGTACCTTAAGATGGATATATTTGAAGGAAAGCCACACTTTTTCACCAGGGAGATAAGGAGGAGAGTCCAGGCGCCTTTTATCTGCATGCTGTCTCATCCTGTCTTGTGCTTTTTCAAGAGTGGATTTGGTCTCCTGCCAAACCCTGGAGAACTCCACGGACAGAGAGCTCTCCAGAACCGGGAGGTGATTTGAACTCCTCTGTCTAACACGATGTGCAGAGGGAAGCCGTGAATTCTAAAGATGTGAGTGATGAAAATCTTCGCCAATTTGGGAGCAGAGGGTAGTCCGGGGAGAGGATTAAAATGGGCCATTTTCGAGAATCGATCCACGACCACCAGGATCACAGTACAACCAGAGGAACGAGGCAGATCGGTAATAAAATCCATGACTGTGACGTCCGTCCGCGAATCTGGGCTGCAATAGGGACAGCACCCCGAGTAACCCCGAGACCCTTAACCCCTATACAGGGATCTGGAATTGTAGCAAGGCCCAGGGGGTGGCTGTCTAGAGGAGCAGTGGGCCAGAGCAGGACGGTCGCTAAGGGAAAAAGGCAGGGAATCAAAAACGTATACAGAAATCGGGAGAGAAGTGGAGGTACCGAATCGGCAGGCAGTGGAAGAGTAAACTGTCCAGGCCAAGGTCGCAAAAACATTAGAGTGGCAATGGTACAAAAAAGGCAGGCTGTAGCAGAGTCGAATATCCAGGCCAAGGTCACAAACCAGGAGAGTAGCAGAGGTACAAAATCGTCAGGCAGTAGAGGGGTCAGAAATCCAGGCTGAGATCAGAGTCAAACAAAAGCAAATCACACCGTAGCGCACAGGGGAACCAAGAATATATCCGGCAGCTTGCAAGACCAGTCCCAAGGTATTTGAGGGATCAGGTCATCCCTCACAGGTTCCCGGACTGATGATGTCATCAGGACCGCCCCCAGGACCAGGCCAGATGGTGATGCACCAACCCCTTCATGACTGACAGAGGAGAGGAGCCTGCGTCCACCAGATGCCTGCGCAGGAGCCCCTTCTCTGTCGCCGCCATCACTCGGGGGCGAACCATGGCGCCTCCCAGTGGTCAAGGTTAGAACAGCAGGCCCCGAGTCAGACGGCGACGTGACAATCCGGGGCCTCCTGGTGGCCGAGGTTGGGACAGCAGGCCCCGAGTCTGACGGCAATGTGACGATCTGGTGCCTCCTAGTGGCCGAGGCCGGGACCGCAGGCCCCGAATCTGACGGCGATGTGACAATGGCTATGTGCTGCCATGGAGCCGAAGGTTCTGGAAGAGGAAGCAGAAGGCCGAAGGGTGGTTGTCTGGGTACCTTGTTCTTGGTGCAGGATGGAAAAGAGTCCATAAAGTCTTTGACTTCCTGGGAAAGAGATTGCCGTCAGTAGTAGCAGGATAACAGTGAGAGAGTCTTCTTGACTCCAATGTGGCTGGCAATTTTGGATGAGTGTCCCCAGCATAGCACTCATTTTCGGTTGCTCTCAGCCACAAAGATTCTTCCCGGGGGTAAGGAAGTCAAGTTGACAGGAGCCACGGTAATTATCTTGGTGGGGTCGATAATATGTGCAGGTTCTTCTTCAGCATCGGTCGACTGGAATGATCTAGACAAAGCGTCGGCTTTAATGTTTTTATCGCCTGGCCAGAAATGAAGCTCAAAGTCAAAATGGGCGAAGAACGACCACCTGGCTTGCCTGGATTGAGCCTTTCTGTAGACTGAATGTGCTCCAGGTTTTTATGGTCCATGAAGATCTTGAACGGATGTATGGCACCATCTAGTAGGTATCTCCATTCCTCCAAGTCCAACTTGATGGCCAATAACTCTTTGTCACCAATGGAGTAATCTTGTTCAGATGGGGAGAATACTTTGGAAAAGGAACCGCAGGTGACAAGGCATCCTGAAGAAGACTTCTGCAAAAGGACTGCGCCGGCCCCGGTAGAGGATGCGTCTACCTCAAGAGTGAAAGGTTTACTAACCTCTGGACGATGAAGCACAGGAGCTGTGGCGAATGCTTGCTTCAAGGATAGAAAGCGTCCTCTGCCTCAGCAGACCAAGCCATAGGGTTAGCTCTTTTGCGAATAAGAGACGAGATAGGCGTAACCAATGAGGAGAAATGTGGAAGGACTGCCGATAGTAATTCGCAAAGCCAAGGAAACGTTGGATTGCCTTTACCCCATGGGGCCGTGGCCAATCGAGAATGGCGGACACTTTCACCGGATCCATGTGTAGACCAGAGTCCGAGATAATGTACCCCAGGAACGGTAAGGATGTTTGTTCGAAGACACATTTCTCGATCTTGGCGTAAAGGCGGTTCTCCCTCAAATGCAAGAGTACTTGGTGCACGTTCTTTCTGTGAGCAGACAGATCTGGAGAAAACATGAGGATATCATCCAGGTAAACCACTACGTAGGAGTACAGCATATCCCGGAAAACATTGTTCATGAACTCCTGGAGTGTTGCAGAGGCCGAAGGGCATGACCAAAGGCCGAAAGGCATGACTGAGCGTCTCCGCAAAGTAAATTGACATGCTGCAGTCTAGAAATACGCGCTGCATGTGCGTATACGCAGGGAAGCAGGAGGCATCCCTGCATGCATAGTGGAGATGGGATTTCATAAAATCTGTGAGGCACTGTGAGGCAGTCTCAAAGCTACTTGGTCCTCCTAAGGCCTGTTTCACACATCAGTTTTTCACCATCAGTCAAAATCCGCCGTTTTGCAAAAAAAAACGGATCCGCCATTTTGGTTGGCGTATCCGTTTTTTTCCCATTGAGTTGCATTACCGGCGGATCTTGACGGATGGCCATCCGTTGGATCCGTTTTTTTGCGGATCCGCCAAAATTTTGGCGTCCGCCAACATGCCTGGACGGACAATGCAACGTTTTTTCGGCCGTCTGGATCCGCATTTTACATTGCGCATGCCCGGAGGATTTTCCTCGGCCGCAAATTTAACCCTAAACCCTGTTCTGGCGGCTGAAAAAAATTCTCTCTCTCTCTTTCTCTCTCTCCCCCCCCCCCCCCAGGCAGCGGTTCCTTTAAAATTCCTCCTTCGACGGATCCGTTAAAATAACGGTCCGGTGCCAAACGTTGTGGTCAGTACAGGAATGGATCCGTTGTCCGCCATTTTAGCGGATTTTATCTGACAAAAAAATGATGTGTGAAACAGGCCTAAGGAAGCTTCTTTCCTGGAAACCCCCTGAACCTGTCTAGATTCATTATATTAAAAAGGAAGCAATAGAAAATTGCCACTACCACACAGATGGTTATGACAATCAGACAATCCAGGCCTATGTCAAAACCTCAAGTCATGAATGCACTTCACTCATGTACTTGCTAGAAATCTTTCCATGGGACTACAACAACTGCTCAAATGCAGTCTTCTGTATCAATTTATAAGACAGACTGGAAATAGAGGACAGACCCCATGACTTCAAGTACGTATGAAGAACTGCAGGGATCTTAGCATTCATTTGGGACACCACAACTTCACTCAGAATTTTCTGAATCTGATAAACCGCTCACCACACCACTCCCAGGGGCAGCCACAGGAGTTGCCTTAACAGCGGGATGATAGAATGAACCAGGTATCTCCGAGTTCCCTTACCTCAGCCATTCACACAACTTCTCACAGAATCAATCTCCTGGGTAGACGGTAAAGCACATATAATAGCAGCAAAAAGAAAAACTATTTTGCATTCACTGTGACATGGTACAGTCACCTCGTCTTGTGACCAGGCTACAGAGTTATGGACAGAGCTACAGGAGGCAGGCAATAACGCAATGGGTTACTTACCACCATTGTTCCTGATTCCTGGCCTGCTCAAGGGTCTGCAGTTCGATGACACTATTGTAGTACCCACATTCTCCACCAAATGTCACGGAAACTATGGGGACCAGCCGTGCACAGATCAGACTCGTATCACAGAGGAATGGCGGAGGGAATAACGTCACAGACTAGTTTTATGAATAACAGAATTCCCCATTTTTTAGAAATTTTAATATATATTCATCCAGTATCATTTGGGGTGTAACAAAGAAATAAGACACCAAATTTTAAACATCTCATTGGCTTGTATTAACATCATACTACTGACTGGATAATAATTCAGTCCTCTACATAGCTGAATATTCATTTCTAACTAACGTCTTATAGGTTTACATTTTAAGGGGGTGTTTCAAACTTTGTTTATGTGAGCTGGACAATGCATGCCTTTTCTCTGCCAAACTTCAAGGCTGTAGAAACTTTCAGACTAAAACATAATTGTCAGAAATAGTCTGAAGGTTAGTGCATGCAGAAAATGTATTTTTTTGGAAATTCAAACATAAAACGATTCTGTTAGAACATTATACAGAAAATGGATGTAATACAGTGGGGAAAGAAAGTATTAAGTCAGCCACCAATTGTTCAAGTTCTCCCACTTAAAAAGATGAGAGAGGCCTGTAATTGACATCATAGGTAGACCACAACTATGACAGTCAAAATGAGAAAACAAATCCAGAAAATCACTTAGTCTGATTTGGCAAGATTTATTTTGTAAATTATGGTGGAAAATACGTATTTGGTTACCTAAAAACATGAAAGATTTCTGGCTTTCACAGACCTGTAACTTCTTTAAGAGGCTCCTCTGTCCTCCACTCATTACCTGTAGTAGTGGCACCTGTTTGAACTTGTTAATCAGTATAAAAGACAGCTGTCCACAACCTCAAACAGTCACACTCCAAACTCCACTATGGTGAAGACCAAAGAGCTGTCGAAGGACACCAGAAACAAAATTGTAGCTCTGCACCAGGCTGGGAAGACTGAATCTGCAATAGGCAAGCAGCTTTGTGTGATGAAATTAACTGTGGGAGCATTAATAAGAAAATGGAATACATACAAGACCACTGATAATCTTCCTCGATCTGGGGCTCCACGCAAGATCTCACCCCGTGGGGTCAAAATGATCACAAGAACTGTGAACAAAAATCCCAGGATCACACAGGGGACCTAGTGAATGACCTGCATAGAGCTGAGACCACCGTAACAAAGGCTACCATTGGCAACACACTACGCCGCCAGGGACTCAGATCCTGTGGTGCCAGACGTGTCACCCTGCTTAAGCCAGTACATGTCTGGGCCTGTCTGAAGTTTGCTAGAGAGCATTTGGACTATCCAGAAGAGTTTTGGGAGAATGTCATATGGTCTAATGAACCCAAAGTAGAACTGTTTGGTAGAAAGAAAATTTGTTGTGTTTGGAGGAGACAGAATGCTGAATTGAATACAAAGTACACCATAACAACTGTGAAGCATGGGGGTGGCAACATCACGCTTTGGGGCTGTTTCTCTGCAAAGAGACCAGGATGACTGATCCGTGTACATGAAAGAATGAATGGGGCTAGGTACCATGCGATTTTGAGTTCAAACCTCCCTCCATCAGAAAGGGCATTGAAGATGAAGCGTGGATGGGTCTTTCAGCATGATAATGATCCCAAGCACATTGCCAGGGCAACAAAGGAGTGGCTTCGTAAGAAGCATATGAAGGTCCTGGAGTGCCCTAGCCAGTCTCCAGATCTCAACCCCATAGAAAACCTTTGGAGGGATTTGAAAGTCCATGTTGCCCTGCGACAGGCCCAAAATGTCATGGCTCTAGAAGAGATCTGCATGGAGGAATGGGCCAACATACAGTACCACCAACAGTGTGTGCCAACTGTCACAATCTATTTTTGGATCTGTGTCAGATCTAGGATTCTTATATATAAACTTTTTTCCTTTCAGGCCATTGGGGGTTAACAACAGTTTTTCCCCCCGATGGCCGCTGGTGTAATTGCATTGCTAGGTGAGTTTGCTGATGCAAGTGTTGACCACTCCCACATCCCTTTAAAAGGTCACCTGGTGCATCAGCTGACTGTTGGTTATACAGGTCCTTTGGAAACCAAAAATTTCTGGTGCAGTGGTGCTTCAGCTGAATGCTAGTGTAGGGAAGGTGACCGGACAGACGGACTTGTCAGAATAGAGAAAGGAAGGTTTGCACAGTTTAGACAGGTGTCAGATATTACAGTGGGGAAACAACTAGGAAAGTGTAGTGGATGTGCAGTACCTTGGGATGACCATTAGAGGGCAGGGAGGAGTGTGAGCATAGGTCTTGACATCAGCTTAGGGCTTAAGAAACCGTTGGTCATGGGGGCGGAGTCAGAGGGAACTGGGAAAGTTATAAATTTGACAGGAGGGTTCCAGAAAGTTCCAGTCCCCAGGGGGACCTCAAGTGACAGGAAGACTACAACAGTTTGTGCACTGTGAGAGAACCAAACCAGGGGGACGGAGGAGAGAGAAAGTCAGGGGGGTGGTCCTGACACAAAAGTACCGCAGTATAGACGAGGCACAGAGGTAAAGCATACCGTATTGAGAGAGACGACTGATCAGCAAAAGTACTGTTGGTTTACAGGCCTAAGGCGGCCACAGTGACGGATCTGACAGGAGTGTCGAAGAGTGAAGAGGGGGCGGGGTGTACATGTACGTCCCTGGTGTAAAGTACGGTGTGTGTGAAGTGGCCCTGGATATGGATGGCCGTGAAGGAGATATTGTGGTGTACTGTGAGGGCCGTCAGTCGGACGGTGAGAGAATAAACTTGGACCTGTTGAACCAGAAACCTGCCTCATCTTGTGTCTATACGTTGCTGCGCGGTACCCAGAGGGACCACCCCCCAGCCCGGCCCACCGACCCTACATTTGGCGTAGTCAGTGGGATCGCTGCCGCTAAGGCTACTTTCACACATCAGGTTTTCGGCGTCAGGCGCGATCCGGCATCGTGCCGGAGCGCCGGATCCGGCAAATATTTCGTAAAACCGGATGTGACGGATCCGTTTTTCTGCCGGATCCGTCTTGTTCTTGACAGACAAAACCGGATCCGTCTCATCCGGTTAATCCGGTTTTTGTTCCGTTTTTTGACGGATTACGCTGGATCCGGTTTTTAAAATTGATCCTTGTGGCCTTCCGAACGGGATTGGCTACTGAAAAACTATATATAGCGTGTTCCTACAGCCCTTCTTTGACAGGTTGGAGAGGAGAAAGTGCAGGTTGGAGAGAAGAGCAAGTTACCGGCGAAGATGGATGTTGTGATTGCAAATATTTTGAAGAATTTGGCGGATTTTACAGCGGAGGTGAATCGTTTGAGGGTGATTGTTCTGGAGAAGGAGAGAGCGAGACAGCAGCGCATCAGGCATCGTAGATGACGTTTGTGGATCCACCCCATCACAGCCAAGAGAATGACGCGTGGGGTCTATTCTACACTCTGCATGGACCTTAGACGAAACCCGGATAAATTTTTTGGATATGTTCGGATGAAAATGGAGAATTTTGATTACTTGGTGGAGCACATTGCACACCTCATAAGAAAAGCAGACACCTATTGCCGCTTCTCTGTTTCACCCGCAGAGCGTCTGATGGTGACTTTAAGGTAAGCCACATTTATTGGATATGCTCGCATCAGAGCACACTTTCACTGCAATCTTGTTGGTGGTAGTTTGTATCTCCAAGTGTTATAGCTGAGTTTTGGTATGTAATGCTGTGATTTAAAACTAATTGATTGTTTTTTAATTCCCCACAGATTTCTTGCAATTGGAGAATTCCTTTTCGTCACTGCATTTCCAGTACAGACTCGGGATTTCCACCATATCTGGAATAGTGAAGTACACATGCCGTGCACTGTGGGACTCCTTAGCTGAAGAGTTTTTACCAGAGCCCACAACAGAGAGGTGGATTGAAATTTCAGAAAAGTTTCTACAGATATGTCAGTTTCCGAACTGCTTGGGCGCTGTGGACGGGAAACATATCCGCATTGTAAAGCCAGCCAGATCGGGATCGGAATATTTCAATTACAAGAAATATTTTTCAATTGTCCTCATGGCCATCGCTGATGCGGAATACAAATTTATTGCTGTTGATATTGGGCCTATGGCCGCTCCAATGACTCTCAAGTTTTCAAACTGTCTGCCATGGGGCGTAAACTGTATGGAAACACCTTCCAGTTCCCACCCCCTAGACCGCTGCCGCAAACATCTGGTCCACCTATGCCATTTGTCTGTGTAGGGGATGAAGCCTTCCAGCTGTCAGAACACCTTTTGAAACCGTACTCTAGCAGAGGATTGACAAGAACAAAACGCATTTTTAATTACCGCCTCACAAGAGCAAGAAGAATGGTTGAATGTACCTTTGGTATTCTGACAGCCAAATGGCGGGTCCTATTGACTGCGATCAACCTCAAGACAGAAACTGTGGACGAGGTGATCAAAGCTTGCGTGGTACTCCACAATGTTGTTAGCTGCAAGGAACCCATTTCCATTGAGGACACCTCTGAAGAAACCACCTTGCAAGATTACCATGACATTACCACTAGAAGTTCTGTGACGGTTTCAGTAATGAGGGACAATTTTGCACTATACTTTATGTCACCTCAAGGCAGAGTACACTGGCAGGATGACAGAGTGTGAAAGATTTGTGCCCTTAACCAAACTTGTGTACCTTCTGTACCAACAGTATATACCTTTGCCAACCAAAGTTGGCTATCTTGTCATGGTCTTACTATTTTTACCTTTAGGCCACAGGTGTGTACCTGGTTGTGTTTTATGCAAAGTATTTCACCTTGTAACAAAAGATGTGTACATTGTTAGGAAATCGCCAACAATAAACACAACTTTTTAGGTGAAATACTTTGCTTCAAACACAACCAGGAACACAACTGTGGCAAAAAGGTAAAATTTACCCACAGTTATATTCCTGGTTTTGAATACCTTTTTACCTTTGAAATACCCTGTATTTAACCTTTTTTTTAAACATAGTTCGCCGCAAAAAGAAATGACAGACAACCATTGTAAAACGATAATTTAACTTTTATTTAAAATATTTTTTTTTGTAAAATGTTTTTAAAGTTTAAAAAACTTTTTTAATAAATGTTTGAAACCAACCAAATGGGCATTTTTATTACAACAAAAAACATTATAACTCGGTGTAGTGTGGGGTGAAAATACTGCTGGAGGGGCTGCGGGACACTTCGACACTGGGAGTGTGGAGAGAGGACTGGGATCGTGGTGGGGAAGGAACAGTTAGAGGTGAAGGTGTGGAAAAAGCTACAGAATGGGTGGACATGTGGGAGGCAGAAGAGGTGGTGGGCGGTGGAGTGGAGGGTTGGGCAGGGACTGTAGGAGCAGATGATGTTGATGGCAAGTTGTATGGGGAAGGAGTTTGGTACGGGGCAGGTTGCTGGAAGTGGGGAGATGTCTGGTACTGGGGAGGTTGCTGGTACTGGGGAGGTTGCTGGTACTGGGGAGGTTGCTGGTACTGGGGAGGTTGCTGGTACTGGGGAGGTGGCTGGTGCTGGGGAGGTGGATGGTATGTAATAGGAGGGGGAGGATGGAAAGTGGCTGGAGGGGGTGCAGGTGGAGGAACTACTGTGGTGGGAGGAGGAGGTTGGGAGGTAACGTGCTGGAGAGCACCGTGGCATGAATGCATTACATGCATCTGCTGGGTAGGAGAGAGCGTTTCCATGCGCTCCACAACAGACCTGAAAAAGGTGTGGTTTGGCGAAGATCTTGCTTCTGAATGCATGGTTTGCAGAAGTGTCTTCACCTCCAGAATGCTGGAGTTGATCTGCTGAAAGCCTGCGGAGATTTGCTCTGACAAGACTTTTAGACAGTTCTGGAAAGATGCATTCAGATGCAAGAACTCTGGCGCATAAGTCTTTTCCTGACCCCTCTGCCGCTGCTGCCCAGTACCCGCAGGTACAGGAAATCGATCTCCTCACCAGCAGCTTCATGTAATGTAGGCGGCCACGATGCTCCTGTGCTGTTGGATGGGACAGATGGGTCAAATGTGTGGGAAGGCTGGGAAGGTGCAGATGTACCAGGGCGGTCAAAGTGTCCCTCGGTGCCGGTCTCCTCAGGAATCGCCTCAGAAGGGTCCAATCGTGCAGGCTCCCGAGTGCTGCTCACCGTGCTGTGGAATAAAGAGAAAAAAAAACAATTAAAATAGTGACATGGTATGGCCCTGGCTGAAAAAAAAAAGTTACATCTAAACATTTTTTTTCACATGTGGTGTGTAATATTTACCTTCTGGTGACCATTGTTTCCCGGAGGAACGACAGGGCTTGTGCGTACTTGTACTTGCTCCTGCGTCCTCCAGATCCACTCGGGGCCCGCATCTCTTTATTGAACTCCTTCTTGAAACGATCCCTCACAGACCGCCACCGCTTCACAATTCTGTCCCCTGAAACGAGAAAGGAGTGGTTAGTATACAACATCAGTGTTTCCCAAACTCCAGTCCTCATGGTCCCCAGGGGTCATGTTTTCAGGATTTCCATAGTAAATGGAAATCCTGAACACATGATCCGTGGGGACCACGAGGACTGGAGTTCGGGAAACACTGGTTTACATCAAGCAACCGGTACTGTATATACTTACGCTCTTTAATCTGGGCCCGAGCATCGAAGTCCTCCCAGCGGTCCACAAGGAGCGAACAGATTTCCTCCCAGAGCCGTTGGGTAACTATCAGGTCAGCATGGCGGCGGTCAGCCATATTCCATAGCGGCTCCCTTTCTCTGACGAGATCGATGAGGTGGTCCACATCAATCCCTCCATCCTCACCGTCAGAGTCGGGAGCACGCTGTGAAGGCTGTTAAAGAAAAAGACAAAAATAACATAATTAGCCTCCACAAAAGAAATTAAATAAAAAGTGCAAAAAAACAAAGCAAAAATATTTATATTTACATGCTGGTGACCACCGCGTTGCTGTCGCCGACGACCCTGGGAGGCACTGCGAGGACCTCTTGGCCGAGCACCAGATTGGGAAGACTAGAGAAGAAAACAAAAAATGTTATGTCTTTGGATGTAGGCATTTGTTTGCTGTGTGTGGTCTGCAGAACATTGTTTTCTATGTGTTGTGTGTAGTGTGATGTTGTGTTTCTGCGTTTGATGAAAAAAACTTACCAATTGTGAGCCCACTCCAGGTGTCTGTCCACCCCTTCCTTCTTCTTCTGGGAGCTCCTCTTCATCTTGTGATTCCTGTTTTGAAATAAAAGGCAATGAATAGACATATATTACAGAGATGATGGATTTTGGAAATAAAAACTTACCGTCAAACGCTGACGATGCGAGGGAGGGCTCCCAGAAGAAGATGTGCTGTCTTCTTGCTGGCCAGACTCCATGCCTGTGGGTGGTGTTACTGCTGCTGCCAGTGCTTCCAGTGCTGCCACTGTTGCTGCTGCTGCATCTCTTGGGCGGCTGTTGAATAAAGAGAAACAAAGGGGCAATGAATATCTTGATATTCCATGGTCCTAGTTTGGAGGAATGGGGGATTTGATAATTACCGTCTCTCATCTGCTGCTGGACTCCCCTCCCGTTGTTCAGCATGCTGCTCCATTTGGGGTGGTGGTGGTGCTGATGGTGCTGCTGCAGTGGTCTCCTGCCTTCTCCTGCACCTGGTTGAGGTCTTGGGTGGCATGTTGGGTGTGGCTGAGGGTCCTACTGTCATGCTTTTATATATGTGTCTTGTGGGCAGAGCTACTGAGCATGCTCAGACCAAAAAAAACGGATCCGGCTATCGCTGGATCCGGCGCATTGCGGCGCTCATAGGCTTTCATTGTTTGAAAAAGCCGGACATGCCGGATCCGGCGTGTCAGGCTTTTTCACCGGAGACAAAAAACGTTACAGTAGCCATTTTTTCCAGACGCCGGATTGCGACACATTGCCGGATCCGGCGAAAACCGGATGAAATGCATGGCCATCCGGCGCGATCTGGCGCAAATGCAAGTCAATGGGGGGAAACCGGATCCGGCATTGCATTTCGCCGGATCCGGTTTTTGTCAAATGCGCCAGATCGCGCCTGACGGCGAAAACCTGATGTGTGAAAGAGGCCTAATACGTCATTTTCTGCGGCAGGCCTGCCCCAAGGGATGGAAAAAGACTCACTCAGACTGCTCTGTGTGGATTATAAGCACCTGTGGAATACAAATCACCCACCTGGGGATTACAAATCAGGAACGCTGCGGGTGTCGAGTAGTGTTGAGCGATACCACCCGATACTGAAAAATATCATATCGGAATGGATCGGCCGATCTAAAAAAAGTATCGGGTATCGCCGATTCCAATCCCGGAAGTCCCATTCAAGTCAATGGAACAGAAATATCGGAAGTGAAAAAAACCCTTTCTTTCCCTGTTGGTTAATTCTACATGGAGAAAAACAACTAATAATAATGTAGAATGTATTGTGGGAGGTGTAGGAGACATCAGAGCCATAGAGCTTTAGCCCAATCAAATGGAATCGCAGTATTTTTTTTTTAAAGACGTTCGTAGTTACAAAGATATTGACTATGCTAAAGTCTTTAATTTTTTTGTCAGATATGTATGTTTCACTACTTCCATGCTCTTCACCTTCTTTTTTACTTCTCCCACACTTTCTCCTTCATCATCTTCAGCAGCAGCAGTATCTTCTTCTTCTTCTTTTATTCTTCTTTTATTCTTCTTCTTTTATTCTTCTTCATATTCTACTTCTTCATCTTCTACTTCTTCATCTTCTTCCTATTCTTCTTCATCATATTCTTATTTGTGTCAGGCATTCCTGTAGTTGTTATCTATAAAAGTTTGAAGATGACACCTTCCGTTCAGCCTGTCACAAAAGATATACAACAGGATTTGTCCGCGTTCAGTTTGGCCTGCAGCAGCAGGCCTTTTCCAGGGGCACCACGAGGAGGAACGGACTCACCCCCATACACTGCTTAGTCTTCTTCTGCTTATAAATTAGATAATATCATTTGCTCTGATTGTTTGTGTTATGCTTCATGTTCTTCTGCTTTTGGTTTTTATGCTTCTTGGTCTTCTGTCTCTTGTTGTTCTGCATCTTGGTGGTTGTCTTCCTGTTCTTTGTCCTCTTGGTCATCTTCTTCAGGGTCATCTTTTAGGTATTCTTCTGTGTGGTCTTCAGGGTCGTCGTCTTCAGGGTCATTGTCAGGGAGATCCAGAGTGAGAATCAAAAACCATTTCCACAAGCTTGAACTTGGAAAGTAGCAGAAGGTACAAGAAGGCTGAGGAACTGCCAAGAACCAGCTGACGCTACTGGAACCCGGAGGGGAAGCAGAAGTAACAAGAGCCAATGGCACAACCGTGGACCAGCTGACGATGCTGGAACACGGTTACTAAGCAGGAGGTACCTGTGCTCCAAAGCACTACCAAGGACCAGCAGACGTTGCTGGAACTCGGATACCAAGAAGGAGGCACCTAGGCCAAAGGCACTGCCGAGGACCAGATGACGGTGCTGGAACCCGGATGGGTAGCAGAAGCTGCAAGAGCAAATGACACTAGCGAGGACCAGCTGCTGGCCGCAGTTACCGAAACCCACATTCCTACAGGGGGTGCTTGTCCTATTGGCACTACGGAACCAGCCTTTATTACCAGAACCCGCAGCCCACATAGGAAGCACCGAAACTGCAGGCACCATAGACTCGGCTAACCCAACCGCAACACGACAGGACAATGTATCGGTGGCAAATTGACGTTGGCACTACCCGGAAACAGCAGGCATGCTGGAACCAGGCTGGGCAGGAGGGAGTGCCCGTGCCAAAGACACTTCCGAGAACCAGCTGACGGTGCTGGAACACGGATGGGTAGCATTAGCTACAAGAGTCAATGGAGCTACCGAGAACCAGCTGACGGTGCTGGAACCCGGAGGGGCAGCAGAAGGAACAAGAGCCATTGGGACAACCGTGGACCAGCTGACGGTGCTAGAACACGGTTTCTAAGCAGGAGATACCTGTGCTAAAAAGCACTACCAAGGACCAGCAGACGTTGCTGGAACTCGGATACCATGAAGGAGGCACCTAGGCCAAAGGCTCTGCCGAGAACCAGCTGACGGTGCTGGAACCCGGATGGGTAGCAGAAGGTACCCAGGAAAAAAAAAGTTGTAAGGCCGTGAGCCGGCCACAGTTACCGAAACCCACAGTCCTACAGGGGGTGCTTGTCCTATTGGCACTACGGAACCAGCCTTTATTACCAGAACCCGCAGCCCACATAGGAAGCACCGAAACTGCAGGCACCATAGACTCGGCTAACCCAACCGCAACACGACAGGACAACGTATTGGTGGCAAAGTGACGTTGACACTACCCGGAAACAGCAGGCGTGCTGGAACCAGGCTGGGCAGGAGGGAGTGCCCGTGCCAAAGACACTTCCGAGAACCAGCTGACGGTGCTGGAACCCGGAGGGGCAGCAGAAGGAACAACAGCCAATGGCACAACCGTGGACCAGCTGACGGTGCTGGAACATGGTTACTAAGCAGGAGGTACCTGTGCTCCAAAGCACTACCAAGGACCAGCAGACGTTGCTGGAACTTGGATAGTGAGAAGGAGGCACCTAGGCCAAAGGCTCTGCCGAGAACCAGCTGACGGTGCTGGAACCCGGATGGGTACCAGAAGGTACCCATGAAAAACAAAGTTGCAAGGCCGTGAGCCGGCCGCAGTTACCGAAACCCACAGTCCTACAGGGAGTGCTTGTCCTATTGGCACTATGGAACCAGCCTTTGTTACCAGAACCCGCAGCCCACATAGAAAGCACTGAAACTGCAGGCACCATAGTCTCGGCTAACCCGACCGCAACATGACAGGACAACGTATCAGTGGCAAAGTGACGTCGACACTACCCGGAAACAGCAGGCGTGTTGTAACCAGGCTGGGCAGGAGGGAGTACCCGTGCCAAAGACACTGCCGAGAACCAGCTGACGGTGCTGGAACCCGGAGGGGCAGCAAAAGGAACAAGAGCCAATGGCACAACCGTGGACCAGCTGACGTTGCTGGAACATGGTCACTAAGCAGGAGATACCTGTGCTACAAAGCACTACCAAGGACCAGCAGACGTTGCTGGAACTCTGATACCAAGAAGGAGGCACCTAGGCCAAAGGCACTGCCGAGAACCAACTGACGGTGCTGGAACCCGGATGGGTAGCAGAAGGTACCCATGAAAAACAAAGTTGCAAGGCCGCGAGCCGGCCGCAGTTACCGAAACCCACAGTCCTACAGGGAGTGCTTGTCCTATTGGCACTATGGAACCAGCCTTTGTTACCAGAACCCACAGCCCACATAGGAAGCACTGAAACTGCAGGCACCATAGACTTGGCTAACCCGACCGCAACACGACAGGACAACGTATCAGCAGACGTTGCTGGAACTCGGATACCATGAAGGAGGCACCTAGGCCAAAGGCTCTGCTGAGAAACAGCTGACGTTGCTGGAACACGGCTGGGCAGGAGGGAGTACCCGTGGCAAACACACTTCTGAGCAGCAACATGCGATGTTGAAGCCCAGGGGTCAATCAGGCAGCAGGCTGAGGCCAACTTGTAGCGAGTTTTATATTGGTTGTACACAACTACTGATTGTAACCGTGATCCACTTTGGCCTCTGGCTCTACTGTCTCTAGTATTTCCCCTGGCCTCCAACCACGGCAGTTGCTGCTCTGCAGAGTTGTCTGCACAATCCACACTTGTTCCTGAGTTACTGGGGCTCAGTCACGTCAGTTGATCCCCTGATGTGTGTCTGGCAAGGTGTCCTGCTCTGTCCACATTCCCACAATTATTAATGGGAATGGGGACAGAGCAGGAGACATTGCCGGACACACCACAGGGGATCAACTGACTTGACTGAGCCCCAGTAACACAGGAACAAGTGTGGATTGTGCAGACGGCACATCAGAGCAGCGACTCGCAGGGTTGGAGGCCAGGGGAAATACTAGAGACAGTACAGCCAGAGGCCTAAGTGGACCACGGTTAAAAGTCAGAAGTAGTGTGATGTTGTAGGCAGCAGGAGACTTTTCCATCCTCACAGCAGGGGAACAGCTGGCATTACTGAACCCCACAGACACAGGAGCGAGTGTTTCTATCTGTGCGGGCTGCACTTCCAAGCTACAACTGGCTGTGTTGAAGCCCAGGATCAATGCTCCGAGCAGGCTGAGGCCTACTTGGGGCAAGTGGAAAATAACATGTATTGTGATGTTGGAGGCAGCAGGAGACTTTGCCATCCGCACAGCAGGGGAACAGCTGGCGTTACTGAACCCGACAGACACAGGAGCGAGTGTTTCTATCTGTGCGGACGGCACTTCCAAGCTACAACTGGCTGTGTTGAAGCCCAGGATCAATGCTCCGAGCAGGCTGAGGCCTACTTGGAGCAAGTGGAAAATAACATGTAGTGTGATGTTGGAGGCAGCAGGAGACTTTGCCATCCGCACAGCCGGGGAACAGCTGGCGTTACTGAACCCGACAGACACAGGAGCGAGTGTTTCTATCTGTGCGGATGGCACTTCCAAGATACAACTGGCTGTGTTGAAGCCCAGGATCAATGCTCCGAGCAGGCTGAGGCCTACTTGGAGCAAGTGGAAAATAACATGTAGTGTGATGTTGGAGGCAGCAGGAGACTTTGCCATCCGCACAGCAGCAGAACAGCTGGCGTTACTGAACCCCACAGACACAGGAGCGAGTGTTTCTATCTGTGCGGACGGCACTTCCAAGCTACAACTGGCTGTGTTGAAGCCCAGGATCAATGCTCCGAAGTAGGCTGAGGCCTACTTGGAGCAAGTGGAAAATAACATGTAGTGTGATGTTGGAGGCAGCAGGTGACTTTGCCATCCGCACAGCAGGGGAACAGCTGGCGTTACTGAACCCCACAGACACAGGAGCGAGTGTTTCTATCTGTGCGGACGGCACTTCCAAGCTACAATTGGCTGTGTTGAAGCCCAGGATCAATGCTCCGAGCAGGTTGAGGCCTACTTGGAGCAAGTGGAAAATAACATGTGGTGTGATGTTGGAGGCAGCAGGAGACTTTGCCATACGCACAGCAGGGTAACAGCTGGCATTACTGAACCCCACAGACACAGGAGCGAGTGTTTCTATCTGTGCGGACGGCACTTCCAAGCTACAACTGGCTGTGTTGAAGCCCAGGATCAATGCTCCGAGCAGGTTGAGGCCTACTTGGAGCAAGTGGAAAATAACATGTATTGTGATGTTGGAGGCAGCAGGAGACTTTGCCATACGCACAGCAGGGGAACAGCTGGCGTTACCGAACCCCACAGACACAGGAGCGAGTGTTTCCATCTGTGCGGACGGCACTTCCAAGCTACAACTGACTGTGTTGAAGCCCAGGATCAATGCTCCGAGCAGGCTGAGGCCTACTTGGAGCAAGTGGAAAATAACATGTGGTGTGATGTTGGAGGCAGCAGGAGACTTTGCCATCCGCACAGCAGGGGAACAGCTGGCGTTACTGAACCCCACAGACACAGAAGCGAGTGTTTCTATCTGTGCGGACGGCACTTCCAAGATACAACTGGCTGTGTTTGAAGCCCAGGATCAATGCTCCGAGCAGGCTAAGGCCTACTTGGAGCAAGTGGAAAATAACATGTGGTGTGATGTTGGAGGCAGTAGGAGACTTTGCCATCCGCACAGCAGGGGAACAGCTGGCGTTACTGAACCCCACAGACACAGGAGCGAGTGTTTCTATCTGTGCGGACGGCACTTCCAAGATACAACTGGCTGTGTTGAAGCCCAGGATCAATGCTCCGAGCAGGCTGAGGCCTACTTGGAGCAAGTGGAAAATAACATGTAGTGTGATGTTGGAGGCAGCAGGAGACTTTGCCATCCGCACAGCAGGGGAACAGCTGGCATTACTGAACCCCACTAACACAGGAGCTAGTGTGTGTTTCTCTGTTAAGACGGCACTTCTGAACTCCAACTGGCATTGTTGGAGCCCAGGATGAGGCATGGAGTTGGCTGAGGCCAACTGCCAGCACATTTTTTAGAGGTTGTAGACTACTACTGATTGTAACCGTGCTCCACTTAGGCCTCTGGCTCCACTGTCTCTAGTATTTCCCCTGGCCTCCAACCCTGCGAGTGACAGCTCTGAAGTGGCGTCAGCACAATCCACACTTGTTCCTGTGTTACTTGGCCTCAGTCCCGTCAGTTGATCCCCCGATGTGTGTCCGGCAAGGTCTCCTGCTCTGTCCTTATTCACACTACTAGTAATGGGAATGTGGACAGAGCAGGAGACCTTGCCGGACACCCATCAGGGGATCAACTGACGTGACTGAGGCCAAGTAACACTGGAACAAGTGTGGATTATGCAGACGCCACTTAAGAGCTGTCACTCGCGGGGTTGGAGGCCAGGGGAAATACTAGAGACAGTGGAGCCAGAGGCCTAAGTGGAGCAGGGTTAAAAATCAGTAGTAGTCTGAATGTGGATGGAGCAGGAGACTTTGCCGTCCACACAGCAGGGGAGCAGCTGGCGTTACTGAACCCCAGTAACACAGGAGCTAGTGTTTTTCTCTGTGCAGACGACACATCAGAGCAACAACTGGCTGTGTTGAAGCCCAGGGATTATAGTTCAGGTGGTAGAAACATGAACACAACAGGCGATTCGGATACAGTTGCCAACCAATTATTTAGTCTGGAAGAGGACTGGCAAATTCTGGGGAGATCCAGGCCTTGTTCATTTTCAGAAAAGTAAGCCGGTCGACGTTATCGGAAGAAAGTCGCGTGCGACGGTCTGTTAGTACACCACCTGCGGCACTAAAGACGCGTTCCGATAATACACTGGCAGCAGGGCAAGCCAGCACCTCCAATGCATACTGGCTAAGCTCTGGCCATGTATCCAGCTTAGAGACCCAAAACTTGAAGGGGGAAGAGCCATCTGGGAGTACACTCACAGGGCAAGACATGTAGTCTGTCACCATCTGACGGAAACGTTGCCTCCTGCTGACTGGAGCCGTCAGTGATGGTGTAGACAATTGTGGCGGACACACAAAACTTTGCCACATTTGGGCCATAGTGGTCTTGCCTTGTGCTGAGGCGCTGCCTCTGCTCCCTGTTTGTGCCGAGTTTCCTCCACTGGGTCGACCCTCAGAGGTGCTTCGTAAAGCTCTAGCACCACTGCTGTTGGGTGGAATGGAAAACATGATGGCCTGCACCAGTGTGTCTTGGTACTCCCGCAGTTTACGCTCCCGGTTCAACGTTGGTATGAGGGTTTGCAAGTTGTCCCAGTAGCGAGGATCTAGGAGGGTGTACACCCAATAATCAGCCGTGTAGAAAATGTGGGTGATGCGGCGGTCGTTTCTCAGGTACTGCAGCATGAAGTCAACCATGTGCTGCAGACTCCCAACTGCCAAAGAACCGCTGTCACCTGCTTGAGGCGTGATCTCTGCCTGCTCTGCATCACCCCACCCTCGCTGTACATACTGACTAGAGCTTTGTGTACCTCCCTCCTGTGGAGAGATGTCTTCCTCCTCCATCGACTCCTCCTCATCCTCCTCACAAAGTGTCCCCTGCCTAGGCCTTTGTGATGAAGCACGTAGCGCAGACTGTCCAGAAGCAGATGGCATTTGGGACTCCTCATCCTCCACCTCTTCCAAAACCTCCTCCCTTAGTGCTTGCAGTGTTTTTTAAAGCATGCAGAAAAGGGGGACAGTCATGCTGACTAGTGCATCATCTGCACTCGCCATCCGCGTGGAATCATCGAAGGCACACAAAACGAAACAGATGTCCTTTATAGAGGCCCACTCAGTGGTGCTGAAGTGTGACCGGCGCACATTGCGACTTGTTTGCGCCTGATGCAGCTGGTACTCCATGACTGCTGCCTGCTGCTCAGACAACCGCTCCAACATATGTAACGTTGAATTCCACCTGGTGGGTAGGTCACATATGATGCGATGTTCCGGAAGGCGTAATCGGCGCTGCAGAGCAGCAAGGCGCGATCTTGCCGTGCTGGAACGTCGCAAGTGAGCGCACTCTATGCAGTCCTTGTGCAGCAGTGCATCAAGATACGGATAGTCCCTCAGAAAGCTCTGCATGACCAAGTTGAGCACATGTGCCAGACATGGGATGTGAGTGAGGTTGCCAAGGCCAAGAGCTGCCACCAGATTTCGGCCATTGTCACACACTACCAAGCCCGGCTGGAGATTCGCTGGCAGAAACCACACGTCGCTCTCCTGCTTGATGGCATTCCAGAGCTCCTGCGCTGTGTGGCTTCTATTCCCCAATGAAATTAATTTCAGTACGGCCTGTTGACATTTGGCCATGGCTGTGTGTTGTGAGTTCATTTTCCCCTTCATTACTGAGGCCCGAGGAACTCCCTCTTCTGGTAAAGAAAGGTAGTGAGCCTGATTATCAAACACCTGAGGATGAAGATGATGACTGGCTGAGTGGAGTTACTGACTGGATATAAGGCTGCCGACGCCCTTCTGCCCAGCGGGTGATTTCTCTGTGGGATCCTTGGAGACCAGTCTGAATTCCTGCTCCTCTAAAGCTAAGTTTGCTGCTTGGCCTTTTGCTTTGGTGCTTTGACTTTGTTTAGCTTTGTTTTTCTGGATTTCTGCCATTCCCTGCTGGGGTGTGCTGAATTCTTTTAGCTCTGTCTTCTGAAAATACCTGAGTGCTGATTTAGTTTTTGAAGCCTAGCTGCTTCAGGGCCTTTTTCATATCAGCTTGTTGGCTTATGTCTTTGATAGGGTTTTGGCAGATTGCAGACAGCAGCCTTCCTGTCCTTTCCTATCTAGGTAGTTTTGGGCCCCGTCTTTGCTCAGTCTATCTTTCTGTCTGTGTTAGTATTTTCATCTTGCTTCACCGTCATTATATGTTGGGGGCTGCCTATTGCTTTGGGGTCTGCTCTGGGGCAGTTTAGATTTCCCCTTTCTTTCTTTAGGCCTATGTAATTCTCCGGCTGTGATCGAGGGGTCTAGGGCATCGTAGGAACCCCCCACGGCTACTGCTAGTTGTGTTGATAGGTTCAGGGGTCTGCAATCTGATAGTTGCCAACTTCCCTGGTTTTCTGGACTTAGCTTGTATTTCTGCTTTTGCCTCCTACGGTGACTCATTCATAACAGCTGTGCTCATATCGGTCGTAACAGGCTCCTGCTGCGCTGTTTCAGAGGAACTGGAGTAGGAGGAGGAGTCAATGTGTACAGACTGGATTCCTGCAATCCGTGGAGTTGGCAGAACACGTAGAGCGCCACTCTCCAGATCTGTACCCGGCTCCACAACATTGACCCAATGGCAGTGAGGGAAAGGTATCGTTCCTGTCCATGGTTACTGGTCCACGCATTGGTGGTCAGGTGGACCTTACTACTGACGGCGTTTAGTAGCGCATGTTTTATGTTTGCCTCCACATGTTTCTGCAGGGCAGGGACGGCTCGCCTGCTGAAATAAAAGCGGCTGGGCACAGTGTATTGTGGGACTGCCAATGCCATGAAGTCCCGGAAGGTGTCAGTCTCCACCAGCCTGAATGACAGCATTTCAAGGGCCAGTAGTTTGGCAATGCCAGCATTCAGAGCCTGTGCTCGGGGATGGTTTGCCGAGTATGGCCGCCGTTTCTCCCATGCCTGTGCTACCGATGGCTGCCGAGTGGCCTGGGAGTGTGAGGATGACTTGGAACGTGGTGCTGTGGGTGGAATGTCACAGGGTCTCCGGGCAACACTGCCAGAGGTTCTTCCTTGGCGATCCTGTGAGGAAGCCGAACCAGCTATGTGTGAGCTGGAGGAAGAGACCCCAACACGAGCTGAAGAGGTGGTAGGTGGTGCTGTACGTTGGCCTACGTCTTCAGTGTGTCTGTGTAACTCCAGCTCATGCTTGGTCCGCACATGTTTCCACATATTAGTGGTATTGAGGTTGCTGACATTTTTCCCTCTTTTGACTCTCTGATGACACAGCTTGCATTTGACAAAGCAAATGTCATCTGCAACTGTGTCAAAAAAGGACCACGCACTGCAAGTCTTGGGAGCGCCCTTTTTGCCTTTTGAAAGTGGAATGCTCCTAACGGGTGCCGAAGTGGAGGCTACAGGCAACCAAGTCTGCCCCCTCCCTCTCCCTCCGGTTTTGGCCGTTCGGGGAATCTCTTCCTCAGAGCTGCTCCCACCACCTTCCTGTTCCTCACGCCATGATAGGTCAAGGACCTCATCATCTACACTCCCCTCTTCAAACACCTGCTTCGCCTGGGTTGTCTAGCCAGCACCTTACGCACCAGAAAGTGGTAACTGAGTCTCGTCATCATCTGATGCGTACTGAGGTGTGCTGACCATAGGCACTGGCCCACCCGCCTCTTCAGATTCAGAGGGACAAAGAAGTTGCGCATCACTGCATACTCCCTCTTCTTCACATTCTGGAATGCTGCTTGGCTGGCCCCCTCTTTCCAAACCAACAGATCCGAGAACAGAAGTAGAGACTGTGATGGCTCCTGTCCAGGGGTCTCTGACTGCCTGGGCACTTTGGCAGGTGGTGAAGAGACAGATGGTTGCTCTACAGTGCTCTGGCCCTTAGAGGATGTGGAAGTAAATGAAGTCGATGCGTTAGCTGCCATCCATCCGACAACGGCTTCAATTTGTTCCTCCCACAGCAGTGGGGTACGGTGAGGTCCTACAAAGCTGCGCATAAAGGACTGTTGCCTGCTAAAACTGGGGGATGCTGACTCACTGGTGCCAACAGCAGGCACAGAATCCCCACGTCCTCTCCCTGCAGAATCCCCACGTCCTCTCCCTGCTGAAACTCCACGGCCACGTGCCTTACTCCCTGCCTTCTTCATCTTGCTAGACTGAGAAAGATAGGCAGAAAAGTAAAAAGGGGGGCCTTAGTGTGCTTATTCCTGAACAGCTGGTTACAGGTATAAGAAACACTAATTTTATGAAGTGTGTGTGTTGACTACACTTTAATAGGAGATAATGTGGCCTACACAACTTTCAAATGTAGTGTTTGGTGAACTTTGTTGTTTTTTTGGGGGGGAAAAAAACTAAAAGGATGTGACCAGAGATTTGAAAGTCAGAGTATCACCAACTTTCTGGAGCTATTACAATGCAGGCAGGTAACCTACAATGCAAAAGATGAGGCTCCAAAAAAATTGGGTAATACTAATCAGGCTGCAGCTGAAGGGCACAAGCCAGAAAAAAGGCTCCTCATCTACTCCTATATAGTGTTTGCAACCAACCAATGTAGATGGATATGGATGGATGCACACTAATAGGAGAAGAAAAAATGAGCTGCAATTAAAGAAATATATGTGTGAGGCAGTGACGCACGCTGAGCAGCCTACAACCAGACGTAGCTGCAGGACACACTACTCAGCGTGAGCTGCACTCACACACAGTCAGAGACCTCTCAGACAGCCATGAACAGTGCTGCTAAGTGGGCACTAGCACTGACAGGCTGCAGAAAGGCTCCGCTGTGTACTCCTAGAGTGTTTGCAACCACCGTATATGGATACGGATGGATGCACACTAATAGGAGAAAAAATGAGCTGCAATAAAAGAAAAATGTGTGAGGCAGTGACATGCTGAGCGGCCTACAACCAGACATAGCTGCAGGACACACTACTCAGCATGAGCTGCACTCACACACAGTCAGAGACCTCTCGGACAGCCGTGAACAGTGCAGCTAAGTGGGCACTAGCACTGACAGGCTGCAGAAAGGCTCCGCTGTCTACTACTAGTGTTTGCAACCAACGTATATGGATACGGATGGAAGCACACTAGATAGAATTTTTTTAAAATAAGCAGCTCAAAAAGAAAAATATGTATGAGGCAGCAGTGAGGCACGCTGGGCGGCCTACAACCAGACGTGGCTGCAGGACCCATTCCACAGCGTGAGGTGCACTCACACAGCCCTTGCAGACAGCTGTGAACACTGCTGCTAGGGAAAAGCAAGCTACAGTGGTGGTTTATGTAGCCTGGGTAAAGCACAATATTGTTTTGAGAATCGCTATTTCTAACTGTCCCTCACAGTCTTCAACAGCAGCCTGTCCCTAACTGAATTCACAGCAGAGTGACCAGAAATGGCGGCGGCAGATGCTTTTATAGTGCATCATGACATCATTTCAGCAGCTAATCACAGCCATGCCAATAGTTAACATGCCTACATGCCTAACAGGATGTGCCCACACTTCTGAGGAATCCCATTGGCTGAATCAAAGCGAGCGGGCTGATAGCATTATGGGAACTTCCGATTCCGGTATCCGATATGAAAAAAGTATCGGAAGTCAGTATCGGAATTCCGATACAGCAAATATCGGCCGATACCCGATACTTGCAGTATCGGAAAGCTCAACACTAGTGTCGAGGCATCGGGCGCCTGGAGTGGCGATGGCGGCGGGAGGTCGAGCTTCGCCAGAAAACATCCCCCTTACAACCACGGGCAGGCAGCTGGATGTTGAGTGGAGAAGCGGAGCCTGTGCGGAATTAGCGGGAGCGGCCACCGAAGTTACCAGCAGAGAGCCTCCCTGCGGAGCCCCTGAGCCTGGAGGCTAGGTCCGCCCGATGGCAGGGTGAAGAGCGGAGACTGCAGGAAGGGCCGCGTGATGACGTGACGGAGGCCACGGCGCTGGGGAAGGTGAGAGTTCCCCCCGGCCCCGACAGTAGCTCCGCAAGCGGCCCCTACCATTCAGCCGCAGCACGCAGCATCCTGTGTTTCCGGGAGCCCGTCCAAGGAGGGCCCTACCATCTATGCAGAATTGAACAGGGCCTCCGCTCCTGGTCCTGAACCGCCTCGCCCGGTGGCGCCACGCGCGGTGGTGCCGGTGCGGAGTCTGACCATAGAAGACGCCGTTGCGTCCCCGCTGTCACTAGCGACCTCATCTTCAAAGTCGGCCGCTACCCCGGTTCTGGCTGAAACTTAGGTGCAGCCTACCCTGCGGCCGTGGTTATGCCGGCGCTGGAACCGACTGCGGCCTGTTTGACAGAACTGTGGCCCAATCCTCTGAGAACACGGCTGCTCCCACCCGCCACCCAGCCCCAGCGGCTGCTGGGCCGCTGACATCATCGGCCGCCTCTGCCCCACTACCTTCTTCGGTGGAGCCCCGCCCACCGGACTCCGGGGCCTATGTCGGACCCTTCGTTTGGGTCGCGGATGTTATAAAGAAAAAGAAAGCCAGGGAGCAGGAAGTGTGGAACTTGTTTCATACAAAGGGGGAGGCTGGCATGACAACCACACGATCCCTGGGACGGCTCGTGTATACGAACATACCAAGAGGATACGGGTTCATACGAGATCTTACGACTGGGCAGAAGGTTTATATTAACATTGCTTCTATCCGTCATGGCCGGGCCTTGCAGGAGGGGGACTTAGTATCCTATTATAAGGAGTATTGCCGCTGCGGATACTATGCAGTAGCCGTGCTCGCGGACACTGAAGAACACGAGCCCCCGTAGGAAGAACTGTAGGACACTCTCTGTATCCCAGGAGCTCCACGGCTGTGGGGATTCCTTGCTACCAGTCACTGGAAAGTGAATTGGACTGTCGGGAGTTTGTTGCACCATAGTACAGGTTATGAAGGACAGTTCGCGAAAGAAAATTGTTTATCTGTTGAGTTTCTTTTATTATATTCCTCTTATAGGATGGTTTACGTTTACTTACTAACCCGACAAAGCGGGGGTACGGAGAAGAGAGGGAGTGTCCTTGTCAAAGGAAGGGGGAGAAAAAAAAAATCTGTTATGTTTTATTGTTTTGTGTGTGATGGTTTTAAGCAATCGTAAAAGAGAAAAAATGTAAGAAAATGGGTACTTGTGATATGATAGAGTTGTTCAGATGTATGATATGCACAAGAAAATGCAACAGGTCCGGGTAAGAGAGGGTCTGAGCAACCAAAGGGAAGTGTGAGATCCAAAGGTGTCTATGTGTTGAGAAGGTCTGGGAGACTGAGACGCCGACCATGACGTGTAACCAAAAGAAAGGCAAAGGGATGGAAGACGTGAGAAAGACAGTCGTCCTAGGTCAGGTCCCTGACACCACGGACACCCCTGAAGGAAGAAGGCAGACGCCGACAATGATCTGGTAGGTGTAAGGCCTAGATCATGGTGTACCGGATAGTGGAAGGTGAAAGAAGGGGAGAGTAGGGGAAGGTACACGCCGAAAAGAGAATCCAGGTGTACCAAGCCCAATTTGAAAGACGTTGTCATGTGGGGAAGCAACTAGGAAAGTGTAGTGGACATGCAGTACCTTGGGTTGACCATTATAGGGCAGGGAGCAGTGTGAGTATAGGACTTGACATCAGCTTAGGGCTTAAGAAACCGTTGGTCATGGGGACGGAGTCAGAGGGAACAGAGAAAGTTATAAATTTGACAGGAGGGTTCCAGAAAGCTCCAGTCCCCAGGGGGGAGCTCAAGTGACAGGAAGACTACGACAGTTTGTGCACTGTGAGAGAACCAAACCAGGGGGACTGAGGAGATAGAAAGTCAGTGGGGTGGTCCTGACACAAAAGTACCGCAGTATAGACGAGGCACAGAGGTAAAGCATACCATATTGAGAGAGACGACTGATCAGCAAAAGTACTGTTGGTTTACAGGCCTATGGCGGCCACAGTGACGGATCTGACAGGAGCGTCGAAGAGTGAAGAGGGTACGGTGTGTACATGTACGTCCCCGGTGTAAAGTACGGTGTGCGTGAAGCGGCCCTGGATATGGATGGCCGTGAAGGAGATATTGTGGTGTACTGTGAGGGCCGTCGGTCGGACGGTGAGAGAATAAACTTGGACCTGTTGAACCCGAAACCTGCCTCATCTTGTGTCTATACGTTGCTGCGCGGTACCCAGAGGGACCACCCCCCAGCCCGGCCCACCGACCCTACACTGCGATCGGGTGCCTTACTCTGCTGTTCGGTGCATTGCAGCAGAGAAAGCTAAGTGTTGTTTGTCCAGTGGGACCAGTGTCCACACTTACCAATTCCCTATTAAGGGATAGGTGCAGGGCAAGTGAGGGCTCAGCGATGGTTTGAAAGATGTATAGGGATGTCAGGATAAACCAGAGCACAGCCTCAGGAGAGTGCAGGGGGTGTAAATTTCCTCGTTCCCTATCGCAGGGCCCACCATTGTAATTGTGTCCCCGGTGTTCCCTTGTTTGTTTGTTGTTTAGTGACTGACTGCTTGCTGGGTCGTGTCACACAGGGTCAGTCACCTTCATGACACCAACCTTGTGAAGACTTACAGAAAATGTTTGACCTCTGTCATTGCCAACAAAGCATATATAACAAAATATTGAGATGAACTTTTGTTAATGACCAAATACTTATTTTCCACCATAATTTGCAAAATAAATATTGCCAAATTAGACAAGGTTATTTTCTGGATTTGTTTTCTCATTTTGACTGTCATAGTTGTGGTATACCTATGATGTCAATTGCAATGTCTCATCTTTTTAAGTGGGCGAACTTGCACAATTGGTGGTTGACTAAATAAATACTTTTTCCCCCACTGTATTAATTTCTAAGATGGATGCCACCATTACAATATATACAAGGAAGAGGCTCAGGATGGGGACTTGTATACCAAGATGGGGGCCATATATACCAAGAAGGGACTCAGGATGGGGGCATATGTAACAGGATGGGGGACATATATACCAGGATGGGGAGCATATATACCAAGAAGGGGCCCAGGATGAAGGGCATGCATACCAGGAAGGGGACCAGAATGGGGTCATATATGCCAGGGTTGGGTTCATATGTACCAGGATGACTAACATATGTAAGAGAAGGGAACCCAGGATGGGGCCATATATACCAGGATGAGGGACTTATATACCAGGAAGAGGCTCAGGATGAGAGGCATATATACCAGGATGGGGGACATATATACCAGGAAGGAACCCAGGATGGGGGCATATATACAAGGATGAGTAACTTATATACCAGTAAGGGGCCCAGGATGTGGGGGATATATACCAGGATCGGGGACATATATACCAGGAATGGGCTCAGGATGGGAAACGTATATACCAGGAATGACCTAGGATGGGGGGCCTTATAGACCAGTAAGGAATCCAGGATAGGGGTATATATATATTAGAATCTGTTCAGTTTGTGACTATCTGCCATTTTCTTGTAGTGTTCTGGCTGCTGGTCTTTTTCCCCTGGTGCTGGTTTGTCTTTGGTCAGGTGATTGTATCACTCTTTCATAACCTGCACCTGTCTCCCATTCCTTGCTGGACAACAGTGTTAATCCGCTTGAAGTCTGTCTGGGAGCCTTGCTTTGCTTTCTGTGTGTTTAATTAGTGCAGTTCTGGGACCTCTGGTTCAGCTAGTCTTAATTTCTGTTTTCAGTTTGTTTCTGCAGCCTTCTCTTTGTTTTCTATTAGGAGGTGACCCGTTTTTGTACCCAATCCTTAGATCTTTCAGGGACGCCCTTCCCCCTATCTATAGGTCTTCGCTTGAGATTAACCTAGGATCGTCAGTGGGTCACCCACTCCATCGTAGGGTATCAGCCTAGTCGCAGTGCAGGGTCAGTTTTCCTACCCTAGTCCTGTGCTGCAGAACCATAACAATATACCTGGAAGGGGCCCAGGACAGGGGATATATACCTGGAGTGGGCCAAGGATGGGGGACATTGTTACATAATGGGGAGGCAACAAATATATCCTTATAGCATTTAGAATGTTACAGGGGCCTATACATTTGACTAATGTGTATGGAGGGGGCAGGTCCAAGTTTTGCATCTGCCACATTAGACTCTAGTTACACCACTCCATATTGTCATACAAAGTGGGTATGGAAAGTATTCAGACCCCTTTAAATTTTTCACTCTTTATTTCATTGCAGCCATTTGGTAAATTCAAAAAAGTTCATTTTTTTTCTTATTATGTACACTCTGCACCCCATCTTGACTAAAAAAACAAACAGAAATGTAGAAATTTTTGTAAATTTATTAAAAAAGAAACACTGAAATATCACATGGTCATAAGTATTCAGACCCTTTGCTCAGTATTGAGTAGAAGCACTCTTTTGAGCTAGTACAGCCATGAGTCCTCTTGGGAATGATGCAACAAGTTTTTCACACTTGGATTTGGGGATCCTCTGCCATTCTTCCTTGCAGATCCTCTCCAGTTCCGTCAGGTTGGATGGTGAACATTGGTGGACAGCCATTTTCAGGTTTCTCCAGAGATGCTCTATTGGGTTTAGGTAAGGGCTCTGGCTGGGCCAGGCAAGAATGGTCATAGAGTTGTTCTGAAGCCACTCCTTTGTTATTTTAGCTGTGTGCTCAGGGTCATTATCTTGTTGGAGGGTGAAGCTTCGGCCAAGTCTGAGGTTCAGAGCACTGGAAGAGGTTCTCATCCAGGATATCTCTGTACTTGACTGCATTCATGTTTCCTTCAATTGCAACCAATCGTCCTGTCCCTGCAGCTGAAAAACACCCCCATAGCATGATGCTGCCACCACCATGTTTCACAGTTGGGATTCTATTGGGCAGGTGATGAGCAGTGCCTGATTTTCTCCACACATACCACTTAGAATTATCACCAAAAAGTTCTATCTTCGTCTCATCAGAACAGAGAATCTTATTTCTCATAGTCTGGGAGTCCTTCGTGTGTTTTTTAGCAAACTCTATGTGGGCTTTCATGTCTGGCACTGAGGAGAGGCTTCTGTCAGGCCACTCTTCCATAAAGGCTGCAGTGATAGTTGACTTTGTGGAACTTTCTCCCATCTCCCTACTGCATCTGTGGAGCTCAGCCACAGTGATCTTGGGGTTCTTCTTTACCTCTCTCACCAAGGCTCTTCTCCCACGATTGTTCAGTTTGGCTGGACAGCCAGGTCTAGGAAGACTTCTGGTGGTCCCAAACGTCTTCCATTTAATGACTATGGAGGCCACTGTGCTCTTATAAACCTTGAGTACTGCAGAAATTATTTTGTATCCTTGGCGAGATCTGTGCCTTACCACAATTCTGTCTCTGAGTGTGACGCTAGGAGGGTACATTATAAATAGAAGGAAGAGACAAAAGCATAGTCAGGTAACGTTCCGAGGTCAGAGTAGCAGGAGGATAACGGGCGGATAGTGAGAACAAAGTCCATGGTCAGGAAACAGATCAAGCATATAGAACTCAAGGCACTGGGAAGACAAAGCACAAACCTCACAAGATGAATGTACAGAAGTGGCAGTGGTCTGGGAGAAGATGCTCAGTTAAGTAAGCAAGGAATTCACCTGGGATAGTGAATACCTGGAGACTGCGACGCCTCTCAGTCACCAATTGGCTAGTCGAACTGTCAAGAAACACACTAGCAGCTCAGCACGCCCCTGAACCAGATTGGATGGCCATGCTGTCAATCAAAGTACTGACAGCTTCGGCACGCCCCTGTACTGAATTGAACGGTTGAGCTGTCCATCAAAGTACCGACAGCTTCAGTTCCAGATTTGACGGCCGGTCTGTCAGTAACTACATCCCAGACACCCTGAAGGGTGGAACCGTGACACTGAGCTCCTTGACCAGTTCCTTTGACCTCATGATTCTCATTTGGTCTGATGTGCACGGTGAGCTGTGAGATCTTATATAGACAGGTGTGTGTGTTGCCACAGCTGGTCAGGTGAGAAAAATCTCCAGGAGTGAACCCTCTGGATTGTGGCACTGAGGGGCCCCGGGCTAGCTGCCAGGTGGTGCCGACCCCTATACAGGGATCGTTAGGATCAGGCCCAGGGGTTCGGGTATCACGATAGCCAGTACCGAGAGGGGCGGCTCAGAACGGACAGGAGTAGGAGCACGAGACTGTAGGAGGTAGGGCCAGAGTAGGATTGCAGGGCCGGACCAGGGATAGCAGGACGAAGCGGGATCACTGGAGACAGGACCGGAGTAGGACTGCGGGACTGGAGCATAGACAGCAGGACAGAGCAGGATCACTGGAGACAGGACCGGAGTAGGACTGCGGGACTGGAGCATAGACTGCAGGACAGAGCAGGATCACTGGAGACAGGACCAGAGTAGAACTGCGGGACTGGAGCATAGACAGCAGAACAGAGCAGGATCACTGGAGACCGGACTGCGGGACTGAAGCATAGACAGCAGGACAGAGCAGGATCACTGGAGACAGGACTGGAGTAGGACTTCGGGACTGGAGCATAGACAGCACAATGGAGCAGGAACACGGGAGGCAGGACTGTAGTAGAACTACAGGACCGGAGCATAGATAGCAGGACGCATGGAATACAGGACTGTTGCAGGAACCACGGAAGACATGACTGCAGAGAGTACACGAGGAAGCAGGGCCCAGTGTTCTAATAAACACGACGATCAGGCACCTCCCTCAGGGGAGGACGGCCTGATATACCCCTGCCCGGTCTGCCATTGGTCCGACGGTGATTCCGGGTCAGGGCACCGCCGGAGCACAAGTGACAGAAGGGAGGCGCAGCCGCGGCCTACGGCGCATGCGCATTGCATGCAGAAATGCCGTCGGCCGCGGACCTGTCAGAAGGGGCCGCAGCGGAGGCCGGGTGAGTATACAGCGGTGGCATGACAGTGTGCCTTTACAAATCAAGTCCTATTAGTTTAATTAAACACAGCTGGGCTCCATTGAAGGAGAAGAACCATCTCAAAAAGGATCAAGAGGAAATGGACAGCATGGGACTTAAATATGAGTGTCTGAGCAAAGGGTCTGAATGCTTATGACTATGTGATATTTCAGTTTTTCTTTTTTAATAAATTTCCAAAAATTTCTACATTTCTTTTTTCCAGTCAAGATGGGTTGCAGAGTGTACATTAATGAGAAAAAAAAGAACTTTTTTGAATTTACCAAATGGCTGCAATGAAACAAAAAGTGAAAAATTTAAAGGGGTCTGAATATTTTCCGTACTCACTGTATGGAACTCAATAATAACAAACTATATAGTATGTTCCGTTTAGTATCCATAAACATATATTAAAAACACACTTTTGTACCCAAAACAATATGAGAATAAAGGTTGATCATATATTTTAATGTAACTAGTTTCCTATAAAGTTATACCTAAAGCTTGCGTGCATGTTTTTAAAATGTATTTAGAAAAAATGAAATTGTGAGACATAATGAGACTGATGTGAACGTGTTAAACTTACTGTGTTGTAATATATGTTGGTGCTAAATAAATACTGAGTAAAGAATTATTGCTGAAGTACTTGAGATTTTTGGATTTTTGAGAGTGGGATTTCTACTTTCTTTTAAAGCTAAAGACATAAGAGACAGCTGTTCTGACAAAGCAGGATTAATGGCTTAACCCACATTCATGCACCCTGTACAACCGCAACTTCACCTATCACCTACTTTTCAGCTGTTTTAAATAGAAACTCTGTAAAAAGCAAAAAAAAAAATCACATGATGTCAGAGCGCAATAAGTGTTTTAAGGACAAGAAGAATATAATTGTAAGGCCGGCGTCACTCTACCATAGAATGCAGGCGACTGCTATGCAAGAAAACATTGCATAGCACTCGGACTAGTGTTAATCTATGGGGCAGCTCACATCATCGTTTATTTTTAAGGCGTAGTCGATGTGCGTGTAAAATCGCAGCATGCTGAAATTGTACGTGTATATAGTCCGAGACTCGTCAATGCAAGCCTATGGGTGCAAGACGCCACAATGACCATCCATCTAGCTTGCAACAAATACACACACATTTTCTTCATTTTAGCCCATTGTTTAATTTAATTCAATGGGAAAGTCATTATACATGGATTACCATACGGAGAACACTTGTGCAACTCTCGACAGGGAGACTCGGAACAATTTTCCATTCGTTTAGTGTGATGTCAGCCTAAAGCAAATGAACCCTGCAGTCACTCCATACTTTAGTCCGAATGCTGCAGTGAGTTCACAGTCTAGCGTACTGTAAATGCTGTAATAAGTCCATAGTCTAGTGTAAGTTTTGTAGTCAGTCCAGAGTCTAGGGCAGGGGTGCACAACATTTTTTGGTTCAAGGACCACATTGTCATACTGAACCAATTCAAAATGTCGCACATTTTTTTATAGGGGTATATACAGTGGGGAAATAAGTATTTAATCCCTTGCTAAATTTGTAAGTTCTTCCACTGACAAAGACATGAACAGGCTATAATTTAAGGGTAATTTAATCAAATCAAAAATAAAGTCCAGAAAATCACATTGTATAAATTATATACATTTATTTGCATTTTGCAGTGAGAAATACATATTTGATCCATCCCTGTTATGAATGGGTCACTGAGGAGGAAAACTAAACAAGCTAAGTCACAGAAAACCAGAGAGGTTGGTAACTATGCAGATTGCAGACCCCTGATCCTAACCACACAACTAGCAGCAGCCGTGGAGCGTACCTACGATGAATCTAGACGCCTTGTCACAGCCGGAGGACTAAATAAGCCTAAAGCAAGAAAAGGGGAAACTAACTGCCCCAGAGCAGATCCCAAAGGAATAGACAGCCCCCACACATGTATTGACGGTGAAACAAGATGAAAACACAAACACAGGCCGGAAAATAGGCTGAGCAAACGATGGGACCCAAACTAACTAGAAAGGACAGGAAAGGAAAGACACTGTCTGCAATCTGCCCAAAAAACCCTCAAAAAATAATGTCCAACACTTCTGATAGCAAAATTAACCCTGAAGTCACTAGACTTCTCCCACTATATCAGCACTCTGAAATATTCTGAGACAGAGCAAAAAAGAGGCCAATCTAATAAGGGACAAAAAGCAAATTGGCAAATACAGATAAATAAGAGTGGAAATTCAGCACAGCCCCAGCCGGGGCTGGCTGACTACACAAAAAAACTGAATAGACCAACAAAATCAAATGTGAACATTAACAGAAACACTTAGCTTGAGATGACTGGAACAGAGCTGAAAACCAAGACCTGAAAAGCCAGAAAGAATCACCAGCACCAGAATAGGGCGTCGGCTGTCTTAAATCCAGTCTGAGATTCCAGAGATCCAATCGTTATCCTCATCATCAGGTGGCAGATCTCTACTAAATAAATCAACCTCACTACCTCCTGTTACCACCAGAGGGAGCCCGGAAGGAGAACTCACAACTGGTAGACCAGAAAATGAGTTCACAACAGTACCCCCCCTTGAGGAGGGGTCACCGGACCCTCATCCACGCCACCAGGCCGATCAGGATGGGCCCAGTGAAAAGCACGAACCAATCTATTGGCATGAATATCAGAGGCAGAGACCCAAGAATTATCCTCCTGGCCATAACCCTTCCATTTGACCAAATACTGGAGTCTCCGTCTAACCAAACGAGAATCCAATATTTTCTCTACCTCATATTCCACATTGCCTTTAACCAATACAGGGTCAGGAGGTGCTGCCATAGGAACTACTGGCTCAACAAACCTCTTCAACAGTGATTTGTGAAATACGTTATGGATCTTGAACGTAACTGAAAGAGCCAATCGAAAAGAAACAGGATTAAGAATCTCCAAAATCTTATAGAGTCCACTAAATCTTGGCTTAAATTTTGGAGATGCAACCTTCATAGGAATATTCTTAGATGACAACCAAACCATATCACCCACTTTAAACCGGGGACCAATGGTCCTATGCCGGTTGGAAAATCGCTGGGCCTTTTCCTGAGAGAGTGACAACTTATTCACCACATGGTCCCATATCTGCTGCATTCTCTCAACCACAGTGTCCACACCTGGGCAGGACGAAGATTCCACGTGCCCTGAAGAGAATCGAGGATGAAACTCAAAATTACAGAAAAAGTTTGACATCAAAGTGGCAGAACTAGCTCTATTGTTCAGCGCGAATTCGGCCAAGTGCAAAAATGAGACCCAATCATCCTGATAAGCAGATATAAAACATCTTAAATAAGACTCCAAGGTCTGGTTTGTTCTCTCAGTCTGCCCATTGGTCTGGGGCTGAAACGCGGAGGAGAAGGATAACTGAATTCCCAGATTGGAACAAAAGGCTTTCCAGAATCTGGAAACAAACTGGACTCCTCTGTCCGACACAATGTTCTCAGGAATCCCATGTAACCGAACCACCTGTTGTAAAAACAAGGGCACCAACTCAGCAGAAGATGGCAACTTTGGGAGTGGTACAAGATGGACCATCTTCGAAAATCTCTCACAAATCACCCAGATAACAGTCATTCTCTGAGAGACAGGAAGATCAGAAATAAAATCCATTGAAATATGGGTCCATGGCCTCTTGGGCACCGGCAGGGGCATCAGCAACCCACTAGAACGAGAACAGGGTTTAGACCAAGAACAAGTCCCACAGGACTGTACAAAATTCCTGACATCACGAGATAAGGCAGGCCACCAAAACGACCGACTCACCAAATCTCTGGTACCAAAAATACCTGGATGACCAGCCAATGCGGGGCAATGAACTTCAGACATCACTCTCTTTCTCCACTGGTCAGGAACATACAATTTTCCCATAGGGCAAAGCTCAGGTTTATCCTCCTGAAATTCCTCCAGGGCGTGTCTCAAATCAGGCGAAATGGCAGAAAGAACTACCCCCTCACCTAGGATGTTAGTAGGCTCGGTCACATTAAGAGAATCAGCAAAGAAACTCCTAGAAAGGGTGTCTGCCTTAACATTCTTAGTGCCCGGAAGAAAAGAGACCACAAAATTAAAACGCGTGAAAAGCAAGGCCCATCTAGCCTGTCTAGGATTCAAGCGTTAGGCCGACTCCAGATAAATCAAATTCTTGTGATCAGTGAGGACCACAACTTGATGTCTAGCTCCCTCCAACCAATGTCTCCACTCCTCAAATGCCCATTTCATGGCCAACAATTCCTGATTCCCCACATCATAGTTACGTTCAGATGGGGAGAACTGTCGAGAAAAGAAGGCACATGGATTCATCTTAGAAGTCACAGTGTCTTTTTGGGACAAAACAGCTCCTGCACCAATCTCAGAAGCATCTACCTCCACCTGAAATGGAAGTGAGACATCAGGTTGCCGTAAAACTGGAGCTGAAGTAAATCTCCGCTTAAGCTCCTGAAATGCTGAGACAGCCTCAGGAGACCAATTCAGCACATCAGCGCCCTTCTTGGTCAGATCAGGCAGTGGTTTGACAATACTAGAAAAATTACCTATAAATTTACGATAGAAATTAGCAAAACCCAAAAACTTCTGGAGAGCCTTCAACGAAGAAGGCTGAACCCAATCATAAATGGCTGGTACCTTGGCCGGTCCATTTCAATAGTCGACAGAGACAAGATAAATCCCAAAAATGAAATCCTCTGTACACCAAAGAGGCATTTCGATCCCTTAACAAACAAGGATTTCTCCCTCAAAATCTGGAACACAGTCCGGACATGTTCCACATGAGAATTCCAATCACTAGAAAAGATCAAAATATCATCCAGATAGATAATCAAAAACTTATCCACAAAGTCTCGGAAAATATCATTCATAAATGACTGGAAGACAGAAGGGGCATTAGTGAGCCCAAAAGGCATCACCAGGTACTCAAAATGTCCCTCCGGAGTATTAAACATCGTCTTCCATTCATCCCCGTGATTGATGCGAAAAAGATTACATGCCCCCCTGAGGTCAAGCTTAGTAAACCAGCAGGTACTCTTAACTCTGGAGAATAAATCAGGCATCAGAGGTAACGGGTACTGATATTTAACCGTCATCACAACGTTTAGCAAAGTCCAAATCCATCAGATTCAAAGCTGCTCCTGAATCCACAAAAGCCTTAGCGGAAAACGTGGATAAGAAGCAGATCAGAGTAATTGCCAAAAGGAACTTAGGTTGTACACTGCCCACAGCAAATGTGTGTGCAAAATGTTTCTCTCATTTAGGGCAGACAGAAATAGTATGAGAGGCATCTCCACAGAAAAAACACAGCTTATTACGCCTTCTAAACTCCTGATGTTGCTCCCTAGACAAAACCCCATCACATTGCATAGGTTCAGACGTTTGTTCAAAAGGTGGCAGCGCCTCTCGTGTAGTTTTACGTTCACGTAAACGCCGATCAACTTGAATGGCTAATGGCATAGAATTATCCAGACCAGGGGGAACAGGAAATCCCACCATAACATCTTTTACGGTCTCTGATAAACCCTTCCAAAAGAGAGCTGCCAAAGCACTATCATTCCATGTAGTAAGGACCGCCCACTTTTGGAATTTTTGACAGTATTACTCTGCAGAATCCTGACCCTGGTTTAATGCCAACAGGGCTCTCTCAGCTTGATCAACAGCATTAGGTTCATCATACAACAACCCCAAGGCTTGAAAAAATGCATCCACATTAGTCAGATTAGGATCTCCAGGTGTCAGAGAAAAAGCCCAATCCTGGGGATCACCGCGCAGCAAGGAGATGACAATTTTAACCTGCTGCGCAGAGCTCCCCGATGAGTTAGGCTTCAAGGCAAGAAATAATTTACAATTATTCTTAAAATTCAAATATTTAGACTGATCCCCAGAAAACACATCAGGAGTAGGGATCTTAGGTTCAGCAGCATGTGACTGAATGAGGTAGGTGGAAATTAACTGCAGTTCAGCAGCGAGCTGCTCCACACGATCAGACAATTGCTTAATCTCCATTAGGAAAAAAAAATCCGCCTATGGCCCCAGAGAAAAAGAGGAAAAAATACAAAAAAAAAAATTTTGACACTTTTTTTTTTTAAACAATTTTTTCCTGCTTTTGAGTACCCTAGAATCTGCGGTATGGCTGGTGATTCTGCTATGAATGGGTCACCGAAGAGGAAAACTAAACAAGCTAAGTCACAGAAAACCAGAGAGGTTGGTAACTATGCAGATTGCAGACCCCTGATCCTAGCCACACAACTAGCAGCAGCCGTGGAGCGTTCCTACGATGAATCTAGATGCCTCGTCACAGCCGGAGGACTAAATAAGCCTAAGGCAAGAAAAGGGGAAACTAACTGCCCCAGAGCAGACCCCAAAGGAATAGACAGCCCCCACTCATGTATTGGCGGTGAAACAAGATGAAAACACAAACACAGGCCGGAAAATAGGCTGAGCAAACGATGGGGCCCAAACTAACTAGGAAAGACACTGTCTGCAATTTGCCCAAAAAACCCTACAAAAATAATGTCCAACACTTCTGATAACAAAATTAACCCTGAAGTCACTAGACTTCTCCCACTATATCAGCACTCTGAAATATTCTGAGACAGACCAAAAAAGAGGCCAATCTAATAAGGGACAAAAAGCAAATTGGCAAATACAGATAAATAAGAGTGGAAATTCAGCACAGCCCCAGCCGGGGCTGGCTGACCACACAAAAAACTGAATAGACCAACAAAATCAAGTGTGAACATTAACAGAAACACTTAGCTTGAGGTGACTGGAACAGAGTTGAAAACCAAGACCTGAAAAGCCAGAAGGAATCACCAGCACCAGAATAGGGCATCGGCTGTCTTAAATCCAGTCTGAGCTTCCAGAGATCCAATCGTTATCCTCATCATCAGGTGGCAGATCTCTACTAATTAAATCAACCTAACTACCTCCTGTTACCACCAGAGGGAGCCCGGAAGGAGAACTCACAACTGGTGGACCAGAAAATGAGTTCACAACACATCCCTCTGGGACTAAGGTCTGGAGACTGGCTAGGCCACTCCATGACCTTAATGTGCTGCTCTTTGAGCCACTCCTTTATTGCCTTTGCTGTATGTTTTGGGTCATTGTCTTGCTGGAAGACCCAGCCACGACCCATTTTTAATGTCCTGGTGGAGGGAAGGAGGTTGTGACTCAGGATTTTATGGTACATGGTTCCATCCATTCTCCTATTGATGCGGTGAATAGTCCTGTGCCCTTAGCAGAGAAACACCCCCAAAGCATAATGTTTCCACCTCCATGCTTGACAATGGGGACGGTGTTCTTTGGGTCATAGGCAGCATTTCTATTTCTTCAAACACGGCGAGTTGAGTTATTGCTAAAGACCTCAATTTTTGTCTCATCTGACTACAGTACCTCCTCCCAATCACTCACAGAATCATCCAGGTGTTCATTGGCAAACTTCTGATGGACCTGCACATGTGCTTTCTGGAGCAGGGGGACCTTGTGGGCACTGCAGGATTTTAAAACTTTACAGCGTAATGTGTTACCAATAGTTTTCTTGGTGACTGTGGTCCCAACTTCCTTGAGATCATTAACAAGTTCCCCCCAAGTAGTTTTAGCCTGATTTCACACCTTGTTAATGATCAAGGATACCCCATGAGGTGAAATTTTGCATGGTCCCCCAGATCGACGTCGATTGACAGTCATTTTTGCATTTCTTCCATTTTCTTACTGTTGCACCAACAGTTGTTTCCTTCTCACCAAGCATAATACTTATGGCTTTGTAGCCCATTCCAGCTTTGTGCAGATCTATGATCTTGTCAATGACATCCTAATAAAGGTCTTTGGTCTTGCCCATGTTGTAGAGGTTAGAGTCTGACTGATTAATTGAGTCTGTGGACAGGAGTCTTTTATAAAGGTGACTATGTAGGACAGTTGTCTTTAATGCAGGTAATGAGTTGATTAGGAGTGTCTATCTGGTTTGTAGGAGCAAGAACTCTTAATATTTTGTAGGGGATCAAATACTTATTTCTCGCTGCAAAATGAAAATAAATTTATACAATGTGATTTTCTGGAATTTATATTTGATATTCTATCTCTCAATGTTAAAATTAACCTTCCCTTAAAATTATAGACTGTTCATGTCTTTGTCAGTGGGCAAACTTACAAAATCAGCAAGGGATCAAATTCTTATCTCCCTCACTGAACATGAATTTATCACAAGAATCATTGTTAGTATATCAATACATCATCAGAACCAAGTATTTGAGAAGCATTTGGAGAATTTTGCTCAGAAAAAAAAAGTCTGAACACACCCAAACTTACACTCAGTTTTTGGAGCAGAAACAATCAAATCCACCTCATAATCTCAAAACTAAGTTTTCAGAGTTTTTCAGTATTACCATAAAGCACAGTATGGATTGCTACATGATCAGAACCACTGTCAGTACATGAAAGCAGCAGCAGAACCACTGTTAGTACACAAATGTAGCACCAGAACCCCTGTCAGTACATGCGTGCAGTACCAGAACCATCGTCACTAGATGAATGCAGCGCCAGAACCACTGTCATGTACGTGAATGCAGCGCCAGAACCACCGTCAGTACATAAATACATCACCAAGCTTTCTACAATGATCAATTACAGTGCCAGGTGAGCCCCATATACATTTATGTCAAATGAACCTGCAACTCCCAGTAGGTTCTTAACAATGGTAAGGAGATTCTGGGAGTTTTTGTTACTAGGCCTTATCAGACTGTGGACCATACAGATGCCACAGTACTGATGAGACGTAGTCGGTACCACAAATGAACATTTACATTCAGGTACCCTATAGATTACATCTTCTGCGATTGAAGTCATTCCCATCTGTTTTGTCTCCAACCCTTTTGTCATAGTATACAGTAGATGCCATGATGAAATTCAACACTCAGAACTCATCTCTCCAGACTTCCCTCTTCTCCGGCCTTCAGAAGAACTTCCCAACATGGTGACTATAAAATAAAAGTATCATTATACTGCCCCAAAAATAGTAATATCTTCCATGGTGTGCCCCTGAATAAAAAATTTCCCCTCACTATGCTACCTGTAGAAAATATTCTTTCCACACTGTCCTTCACTGTTATGTCGACCCTTTTTGTAATATCCCCTTCACACTGCCCATCTCTGTAATGTCTCCCCAATACTGCCTCCACCATAATGTCCTCCTCACACTGCCCTCTCCATAATGTCTCCCACATATTATCCTTCTCCAAAATATATCCCACATTGCCCTTTTGCATACTTTGCCTCCTTCACGAATCTCCCATAAGATTATTATTATTATTATTATTTATTGTTATAGCGCCATTTATTCCATGGCGCTTTACATGTGAGGGGGGTATACATAAAAACAAGTACAATAATCTTAAACAATACAAGTCATAACTGGTACAGGAGGAGAGAGGACCCTGCCCGCGAGGGCTCACAATCTTCAAGGGATGGGTGATAATACAGTAGGCGAGGGTAGAGCTGGTCGTGCAGCGGTTTGGTCGATCGGTGGTTACTGCAGGTTATAGGCTTGTCGGAAGAGGTGGGTCTTCAGGCTCTTTTTGAAGGTTTCGATGGTAGGTGAGAGTCTGATATGTTGTGGTAGAGAGTTCCAGAGTAGGGGTGATGCGCGAGAGAAATCTTGTATGCGATTGTGGGAAGAGGAGATAAGAGGGGAGTAGAGAAGGAGATCTTGTGAGGATCGGAGGTTGCGTGCAGGAAAGTACCGGGAGACGAGGTCACAGATGTATGGAGGAGACAAGTTGTGGATGGCTTTGTATGTCATGGTTAGGGTTTTGTAATGGAGTCTCTGGGCAATTGGGAGCCAGTGAAGGGATTGACAGAGGGGAGAAGCTGGGGAATAGCGGGGGGACAGGTGGATTAGTCGGGCAGCAGAGTTTAGAATAGATTGGAGGGGTGCGAGAGTGTTTGAGGGGAGGCCGCAGAGCATGAGGTTGCAGTAGTCAAGGCGAGAGATGATGAGGGCATGGACTAGGGTTTTTGCAGATTCTTGGGTGAGGAATGAACGGATGCGTGAAATATTTTTGAGTTGAAGTCGGCAGGAAGTGGAAAGGGTTTGGATATGTGGTTTGAAGGAGAGATCAGCATCAAGGATTACTCCGAGGCAGCGAGCTTGTGGGACTGGGGAGAGTGGGCAGTCATTTACTGTAATTGATAGGTTCGTAGGGGGGGTCACGTGAGATGGGGGAAAGATGATGAATTCTGTTTTGTCCATGTTGAGTTTCAGATATCTAGTGGAGAAGAAGGATGAAATAGTGGACAGACATTGAGGGATTCTGGTTAGTAGGGAGGTGATATCTGGTCCAGAGATGTAGATCTGTGTGTCATCAGCATAAAGATGATACTGAAAGCCATGAGATTCTATGAGCTGTCCCAGGCCAAAGGTGTAAATAGAGAACAGCAGGGGCCCTAGGACTGAACCTTGTGGGACTCCGACAGATAGGGGGCGAGGTGAGGAGGTGGTGTGTGAGTGGGAGACGCTGAATGTCCGGTCTGTTAGGTATGATGAGATCCAGGAGAGGGCCAAGTCTGTGATGCCGAGGGATGAGAGGGTCTGTAATAATAGGGAATGGTCCACTGTGTCAAAGGCAGCCGACAGGTCCAGGAGGAGGAGGACAGAGTAGTGTCGCTTGCTCTTGGCAGTTAAGAGGTCATTGGTGACCTTAGTAAGGGCAGTTTCAGTGGAGTGGTGTGACCGGAAGCCAGATTGTAAGCGGTCGAAGAGGGAGCAAGAAGAGAGATGGGAGGACAGTTCAAGGTAGACGTGTTGTTCCAGTAGCTTGGAGGCGTATGGGAGAAGTGATATAGGGCGATAGCTAGATGCAGAGGATGGGTCAAGAGAGGGCTTTTTGAGGATAGGTGTGATGGAGGCATGTTTAAAGCTTGAGGGGAAAACACCAGTTGTTAGTGATAGGTTGAAGAGATGGGTTAGGGTTGGGATGAAGACTGTGGTGAGGTTTGGGATGAAGTGGGATGGGATCGGGTCGAGTGCACAGGTGGTGAGATGTGATCTTGAGAGTAGAGTGGAGAGTCGATCTTCTGTAATGGTGGAGAAGTTGGTTTTGAAGGTGGAGGGCTGGGAAGTCGGGAGGAAGGGCTCTGGGGGTTGTTGACCAAAACTGTCCCTGATGTTATCAATTTTCTGCTTGAAAAATGAGGCAAAGTCTTCAGCTGAGATGAGTGGGGAGGGAGGAGGTGCTGGGGGGCGGAGGAGAGAATTGAAGGTGTTGAATAACTGTTTAGGGTTGTGAGACAGGGAGGATATGAGAGATGAGAAGTAGGTTTGTTTAGCTGTGGCGAGTGTGGTCTTGAAAGTAGTGAGGGACTGTTTGAATGCGATGAAATGCTCGTTGGAGTGGGATCTTTTCCATCTGCGCTCAGCAGCCCTGGAAGCTCGCCTCAGCTCTTTGGTCAGGCTGGTGTGCCAGGGCTGTCTGTTGATTTTGCGAGTTTTGGTATGTGTAAGTGGGGCAGCGGATTCCAAAGCTACAGCTATTGTGGTGTTATATAGAGCGGCAGCGTCATCCGCATTGTGTAAGGAACTTATATCTGTAAGAGGGAGGAGGGATTCGGAGAATGAGTGTAGGTCAAGGTGTTTAAGATTCCTGCGAGGGTGTGAAAGTTTGTGGGGTGGGGATTGTAGACATGGAGTGAAGAGGGAAGAGAATGTGAGCAGGTTGTGGTCAGAGAGAGGAAGAGGTGAGTTAGAGAGGTTAGATAGGGAGCAGAGGCGGGTGAAGATGAGGTCCAGTGTGTGGCCATCTTTGTGGGTGGCTGTAGAAGACCATTGAGTGAGGCCGAAGGAGGAAGTGAGAGATAGAAGTTTAGTGGCAGCTGAGAGGGAAGTGTCAATGGGGATGTTGAAGTCGCCCATGATGATAGTAGGGATGTCCGCGGAAAGGAAATGAAGTAACCAGGTGGTGAAGTGGTCAAAGAAGGTGGTGGCTGGCCCTGGGGGGCGGTAGATGACAGCCAGTTGGAGGTTGGAGGGGGAGTAGATGCGCACAGAGTGCACCTCAAAGGAAGGGAGGGTAACAGAGGGTGGCAGTGGGATTGGGGTGAAGGAGCAGGTATCTGACAGGAGAAAACCAACTCCTCCACCATGTTTGCTGCTGGGGCGGGGGGTGTGAGAAAGGTGGAAGCCGCCATACGAAAGTGCAGCAGGAGAGGCTGTGTCAGAAGGGGTGAGCCAGGTTTCGGTGATGGTGAGGAAGGAGAGTTTGGTAGTAACAAAAAGATCATGGATGTAGGAAAGCTTGTTGCAGACAGAGCGAGCGTTCCACAGAGCTCCTGTTAGTGGGACTGGGGAAGCGGGGGCTGGGTGAATGGGTATAAGGTTGGAGAGGTTACGGAAGGTTGTGATAGAGCGTGGATGGGAGGTAGAAATGACTGTGGGAATGTGGTGAGGAGGACCAGGATTTGGAGAGATATCACCAGCAGTGAGAAGGAGCAGAGAAAGTGTTAGCAGGTGGGAGCAGGAGAGGGAATGAGGGGGCTGTCTGTGTTTGGAGACAGAGGATTGTATGTTAAGGAACAGTTTTGAGGCGGAGGTGAGGTGGATGGGGAGGATTGAAGAAGAGATGAACAGTTCCTTACTAGGAGTAGGGATTAGGGGAATTAGCAGAAAGTGAAGGATTATTGGGGTGAAAGTGAAAACAAACAGAAACATTGTTTACAGTGACTGTGTCCAGTTACCTTCAGTTCCCTTCTGGTTCAATTCTGGTTTTAATTCTTAAATTAATCTTCACACTTCTAGCACACACTTATAGCAATCACAATGCAGACTGAAGTCTATGCAGACTTGTACTCTGCAATATATGTACAACTAAGTGCAGTCAGGTGTGAAGCAGAGAGGAGTGGTCTCTGCTCATCTTGGCCAGACAATTAAGAGTGGACCAGATGTATATGATCAAGCCAGAGTAAACAAGGTCATAAATAACACTGGGGTAAGCTGGGGTTAGCTGAAAGGCATACCATGTGAATGCTAGGTGCAGAGGCAAGTCTATGTGCAAAGCTGGGTGACGCACTGTGTGTCCTTCATAGACAGACAGCAGGAGAGCAGGAGAGCTGGTTGGATGGACATACCATGTGAATGCTAGGTGCAGAGGCAAGTCTATGTGCAAAGCTGGGTGACGCACTGTGTGTCCTTCATAGACAGACAGCAGGAGAGCTGGGTGGATGGACATACCATGCGAATGCTAGGTGCAGAGGCAAGTCTATGTGCAAAGCTGGGTGACGCACTGTGTGTCCTTCATAGACAGACAGCAGGAGAGCAGGAGAGCTGGGTGGATGGACATACCATGTGAATGCTAGGTGCAGAGGCAAGTCTATGTGCAAAGCTGGGTGACGCACTGTGTGTCCTTCATAGACAGACAGCAGGAGAGCAGGAGAGCTGGGTGGATGGACATACCATGTGAATGCTACCTGCCTTATGGGAGTCTGCGGCATCCTGTAGTGTATTAGTATTGTGACCTGGTGTTGGTAAACGCGACTGCCTTTTTACTGTGATTTTTTTTTTTGATCTTACATCCTTCGGTAAATTGCTTTTAGCGTAGGGACTCACCAGCAAATTACATAGGTTGTGAGCTTTCCTATGTAAGATCAAGCAGGAATGCGGGATGCAGTTACGGATAGGAGGCAGAGCAAGGGTTAACAGATTTATTTACAGGTGAAATACTCCACGCAGGGAGGTAAAGAGTTAAACAATTAATTAAACCGAATAAATGCCAAAGATATGGTGAAGTGGCGAACTAAGTTTCAGATAACGGCAGTTCGTCCGCACGTGAGTCAGGAAATCCTTAAACTGCAGCTCCTGCTGCCATCTCAATGGCGCCGGCAATGGCTGGCACGGTGTATCTTCCAGGAAGGTCCTGTGTGCAACAAAACTCCGTCTTCTGGTGACAGCAGTCTGTTTCCGGCACCTTCCGCTGCTCCTAGTCCATATACTACTGTGGCCAGAGGAGCGTGGGTCACGGTACTGTCTAAGCCCAACGGGGCTCCACAACTTTTCTTCACTAGTTAAGTCAGGTCACAAGTGTCAGGGCAACTACTTGCTGCTGATGTCAGGGCACAAGTGTAAGTCTCGTATGTGGTCCCTCTTGGGCAGCACATGTGCGGTACTCACGGTCAACGTAGTGTACGGCACCCTGTTCTCCAGCAGTCATTGTTGGCGGCGGGCGACGCTGGTCTGCATGGCGCTGGTGCTCCTGGCCTCTCTGTGGCTGCTGCAACACCCAGCTCGGCTATGCTCTGTGTGCACAGCTTTGCCTGCATGGCTCTGCACGGCTCTGCTCTGCTCTGCATGGCTCTGCTCCCAACGACTCAGCTCTGCACGGCTCTTCTCTGCAGCAATCCCTCTCTCTGGATTGCTACTGGGCACACTACTTCCCTCAACACAGCAGTCCCCGTTCTTCAGGTCTGCTGCAGCACGGCCTGTCACAGCCCCACACTATGAGGAGGGGGAAGCAGAGCTCACTGCTCTGTGCTGATGCCACCCTCCCCTGTGTTGCGTGCGTTTCCCTTTTATTCCTCCGCTGCTGTGTGCGCTTTTCTGGCTCTCCCCACCCCCAAGGTTCGGCTCACTCAGGCTTTCCCTAGGCTGCAGGAGAAGGTCCGCTTCCTTCAAGCTTCTCACCGGAAACAGTGGATGCAGCCTCTCAAGTTCCGGACCCGGCACGCAGGTACCCGCTGTCTCTTCGTCCCCCACCCCTATATATTTCAATATATCAATCAATACATCAGGCATTTTATAAATAATTTTCTTTTTTTAATTTTTATCTTTTTTCAGTGTGCAGCAATGCCCTTTAGTGTTGGTTAGGGAAATTGGGGTGTCTGTCCTTGTGGGGTGCGCTTATCTGATATCACTAAGCGAGACATTGTGCAATACACTCATTTGTGTGACTAGCCCCCCTATACAACCATCTATTCCATGGCTGCTAGGTGTGTGTGTTTTTTTCATTAGTATTTTGCATCTGTGCTCACGCTACCTTTATCATGGGGGATTCTGCATCCTACAATACGTTGTTATTTTTACCTGGTGTTGGTAAATATGGCTGCCTTTTTTTCTGGGATTTTTTTTAGGGTAAATGCTGCAGTCACTCCACAGTCTACTGTAAATGCATCAATCACTAAGTCCAGAGTCTAGTGAAAATACGGCAGTCCAGGGCTGCCACCAGGAATTTTGGGGCCCCATATTGGCAACATTTTTGGGCCCCCTGGAGATTCTGCCCAGGCCCCACTCCAGCTCCACCTCCAATCCTCGAACCTTCCACAGTCCCACTGCATACTCATAGAAAAACTCCAGTTCTGCTCCACATCCACACCAATCACACATTATCAGCTCCCATCTAACACCATATCACATACATAGCCAGCAGCTTTTGTTTTGGCTACAAGATTTTTTTTTAAGCTGCCATCACAACAAGCTAGACTGTTTTGGCCTGGCTGTACTCTACTCTAACCTATTAAATATTTTTTAAGTATCCTGTATTCTTCTAAGGTATATTTTTATTTATGTTTCTTTAAGGGAATGTGTCACATACATTTTTTTAAAATGGGCAATAATACCACATACAAGGGACAAATACCGTCACACCATGACCAGACCCCATATTACCACCACATAGTGACAGAATAATACCACATACATGGAACAAATACCGACACACCATAACCAGACCCCATATTACCACCACATAGTGACAGAATAATACCACATAAAAGGGACAAATACAGACACACTATGACCAGACTATATATTATCACCACATAGTTACCAAATAATAACACATACAAGGGACAAATACTGCCACAACATGACTAGACCACATGTTACCACCACATAGTGACCGAATAATACCACATACAAGAAAGAAATACTGACACACCATGACCAGACTACATATAACCACCACATAGTGACCAAATAATACCACATTCAAGGGTCAAATACCGACACACCATGACCAGACTATATATTACCACCACATAGTTACTGAATAATAACACATAGAAGGGACAAATACCGATACACCATGACTAGAAAACATATTACCACCTCATAGTTACCAAATAATGACACATACAAGGGACAAATACGGCCACACGATGGCCGTACCACATATTACTACCCCATAGTGACCAATAACATTTTAACATTTTTTTTCTGGAGAATGCAATCTCTCTTTGGTTTGGAATGTTTTATTGTCACTCCTTAAAGTGGAGTAAAAGTGTGACACCAGCAATCTGGGAGTCATAGATGCTTCCAGGCGTCTTCCCCTTGCTAATCGCCTTCCATTTAGGACTTTTTCCATCCATTTCAACATTTTCACTGCCCCCCCCACCTCATTGTAGGGTCTGCCAGAATAATGCTCAGATTCCTCATTGATTCCCATTATACTTGCTACTCGAAGCGAGCATCCGAGTATCAGAAATTGCTCAGGTCGAGTAATGAGCATCCAAGCATTTTAGTGCTCACTCGTCCATTTTCTTTATTAAGGGGGCATGGCTCACAGGTTTCACTGTGGTGTGTCTTTAGGCTGTTCTGCATTACTACCAGTTGAGCAACACCTCCTTCGTAAAGACCATAAAAATCATCAATAACCATTAATAAAAAAGCCCCATACTTCTGGAAAATACAATACTCGGGAACAGTGGGAATAAAATAAGAGCAAAATTGGCCACTTTTGATCTAATGACAAGTGCTCTTTAAAGGATTTTTGGTAATTTATTATAGTTACATTTTCAGATGTATTTTGGTCTTTTCATTTTTCAGCATTTACAAGGTCTTTGCTTGTTATCTGAGAATGAAAATATTTATGTTCGTATTTGGAATTTGAAAACTGCGTACAATGTATCCAGTCTAGGCAATCCTTACTCCGCTTACCAGTTTGGACTGCATTTACCAAAGTTCCTACATGGTATTCAATTAACAGGACAGGAGACGCATTCTTCCTCATCATGTATTTACCTAATAATTTTTGTCCAATTGTGAAAAATAGTCTGAAGTCTGAGTGGCTGGTGTTCTTTTTGGTGCTGAATTATGGGTTATTATCATCAAGCAGAATGCAATGCTTCTAGGGAACAATACCTTCGTGCGTGTGACATCCAATTGGGAAAACCTCATATTGCACCTTTATAAAGTTGGAGGCCAAAGTCTGTGTGATTCTTATGAATTTAGAGGTTGTACAAAGCCATAATCCAGCGATGTGTATTATTAATCCCCTAAATTTGGACATAACTTCAGCTTCTATATATAAACAAGAAAGATCCCTTTCTCTAACATCAAGGTCAAATCCTGAACATGATAAACAATTGACATGTTCAGAGTAAAGAAAATGATATAACTGCGCATTTTACATACTACAACTAGAGTTGAGCGAAACGGGTCGAAAAAATTCAAAAGTCGCCGACTTTCACCAAAGTCGGGTTTGAAAACGAAACCCGACCTTAGCGTGAGGTCGGCGACTTTAGCGCCAAAGTCGCGTTTCAAAAGATGCTTTAGCGCCCTTTTTCAGCCAATCAGGAAGAACGGACACTGTGAGCAACGTGATGACATTGGCAGCGGTCACAACCATCTTGGAGAAGGGCATGCAAGTGATTGGCTTGCTTTGTGTGGCGTCACAGGGGGTATAAAAGGGCGGGGATGCCGACCGCCATGTTACTCATGCTGATCTCAGAATAGGGAGAGCTGCTGCAGCTGCTGATTCTGTAGGGAGAGCGTTAGGAAGGCAAAAAGAAAAAAAAAACTGCTTCTGCTTTTAGCGCTTTTCACTGTAGTTACTGTGCAGTGAAAGGTGAAGATTTTTGCTTTTGTGCAGCAGCGCTGATGGTGATTAGGCTGCCTTTTAAGGCTAGCTGCATTGCTGTGTGCACACTGGTGTTCAAACTGCTTTTTTAAAAGCAATCCAAATTGTATTGTTTTGTCCTGGTGAGGTAGTGAGCGTTCATTTTTTCACACACCGTACAGCAGTGTACGCTCCTCACACAGTACCGTGTAATGGCTGTTATCACGGCCAAATTGAAGCTAACTACGTGTGTGACTTTGTAAGGAAAAGTCGAGGAGTTTGTCCGTTCTTACAGACCTACACCTTATAGTTTTGTCCGTTTTTCAAACAGTTTAGTATATTTGCTGTTTGATTGCATTCAAAACTAGAGAGAGACAGCGTGTGTCAGTCCGTATACAAAAACACGGAGCTTGACAATTTTACATACACCATACAGCGGTGTATGTGCACGCTCCTCTCTCAGTACCGTGTAACAGCTGTTATCACGGCCAAATTGAAGATAAGTGTGTGACTCTGTAAGGAAAAGCCGAGGAGTTTGTCCGTTCTTACAGACCTACACTCTATTGAGATTCCAATTCTGCCCAATTCTATATACACCTTGTAGTTTGTCTTACACTAGGCGATTTCTGCCGGTCACATTGCGGTGTTATAGACACAGGGCCTGACAGAATCCAACTGTGTCCTGAAGTGTAGAGAGATTCCAATTCTCCACAGTCCTCTATCCACCTTTCTTACAACATCCAGAATCTGCCTGTCACATTGCGGTGTAAAATAAACAGGGCCTGACAGAATCCAACTGTGTCCTGAAGTCTACAGAGATTCCAATTCTCCTCACTACTATATACACCTTGTACCTTGTTTTACAGTACCATATAGTTGATGGTTTTTTGGGTACATTTTCCCCAAAAATGAGGAAGTGTGGTGGAAGAGTCCGTGGAAGTGGGCGGGGGTTGGCAGCTGGTAATGATGGTGTTGGTATTGGTGGTGGATCTGCTGGTAGTGGCAAAAGCAAAATAGCACCTAATGCAGGAGGTGTTGAGCCTGCATCATCGTCTGGCTCCACAAGGCCTCGAAGGCTCCCTTTTCTGGGAGTAGGTAAGCCGCTTTTAAAGCCGGAGCTTCAAGAACAAGTTTTGGCTTACATTGCTGACTCAGCCTCCAGCTCTATCGCCTCCTCTTCTGAAGTTTTAAAAAATAAAAGCACTGAGTCATCATTGGCGGCTCATGTTCATGAACCACACCTTTCCTTGTGTCCTTCACCCCAACCAAAATTGAAGGATGCGGCAGGCCACACTACAGATTACTCCATGGAGCTGTTTTCACATACCATGCCTGGGTTATCAAGTCAAATCATGAATTACCCAGGCAAAGATGAATCTGACATGGAGTGTACTGATGCACAGCCACTGATAGTTGATTCTGCTGGTACATTCACTCAGAGCACTACATTGTCCTCGCAGTGTACTGAGCCAGAATCTGACCCAGATGAAACTCAGGTGCCCCTTCCCGCATACTATACCACCATACACGGTGACACAGAGGCAGGTGCACATGACATTGAAGAGGAGGTGATGGATGACCCAGTTATTGACCCAGATTGGCATCCATTGGGGGTAGAGGGTGCCGCTGCCAATAGCTCAGAAGAGGAGGAGGAGCATCCGCAGCGCGCATCGACATCGCAACAGCTGTTATCTGGCAGGCCCGGAGCAGTCCAAAAACGGGTTACAAAAACCAAAAGAGTTGCAGGAAAGCTTGGCCAGACGGTCAAAATAGCACAGCGTGCAAGGCCTCAAAATGTCTTCCATAGTAGGAAGAGTGCAGTGTGGCACTTTTTTGAACAAAATCCTAATGATCAGGCAAAGGTTATCTGTAAGAAGTGCGCAAAGACCTTTAGCCGAGGGAAAAATCTGAGAAATTTGAATACCAGTTGCATGCTAAGACATTTAACCACCATGCACTTGCAAGCGTGGACGGACTACCAAAACTCACGTACCACATGTGCTACTGCTCCCAAAGAAGGTAGTCAGCAACGCTACATTGTTTCCCCCACTGTAAGTCCACCGGTTAGCACACCACCAGCAGCAAATATTGAGTTGTCGTCGCAAGGGCAAATCAGGTAATCACACTGTTACTGCAACGGAAGACTGAATCTAGGCCATCAGAAAGAACACCAACTCCATCACCATCATCAACCCTCTCTCAGTCCGCCATGTCCACCGCTAGTTCCACCATACGCAGCTCTCAAGTCCAGCTCACCCTACCAGAGACTATGAGTAGGACAAGAAAGTACTCATCCTCTCATCCGCGTACACTGGGTTTGAACGCCCACATTGCCATTAGAGATGATGCCCTATCGGTTGGTTGAAAGCGCAGCTTTCCGCGAACTCATGGCCTACGCAGTACCACGCTATGACCTACCCAGTCGCCACTTCTTTTCTCGCAAAGCCATCCCAGCCCTCCACCTTCACGTGAAAGACTGCATTGTCCATGCACTCAAGCAATCAGTGAGTGGAAAGGTGCACCTCACAACTGATGCATGGTCCACTAGGCATGGCCAGGGCCATTACGTGTCCATCACTGCGCACTGGGTTAATGTGGTGGATGCAGGGTCCACAGGGGACAGCTGTGATGGCACAGTGCTGCCTAACCCACCGTATAGGAAACAGTTGGCTGTAGGCATTCGACCCTCCTCCTCCTCCAGAAGCGAAAGCTCGTCCACAGAGCGCAGACGCACGAGCACTGCATCCGCAGCTGACAGTGGTGCACACGATGTGTCCCACTATCGATCAGCTAGTGGAAAGCGTCAGCAGGCTGTGTTGCAGATGATGTGTTTGGGCGACAGACACACGGCGGAGGTACTGGCCGACTACTTTCAGCGACAAACTGAGTCATGGCTGGGCAGTCTACATCTTGAGGCAGGCAAAGTAGTTAGCGATAACGGCCGGAATTTTGTGGCAGCCATAGCCCTTTCAAAACTCAGACACATACCTTGCTTGGCTCACACCTTGAACCTGGTGGTGCAGTGCTTCCTCACTAATTATCTGGAGTTAACAGGCCTGCTCCATAAGGTTTGAAGACTGTGCTTGCACATCCGCCGGTCGCCGGTACACTCCAGTCGTATGCAGAAGCTGCAGCGATTGCTCCACCTTCCCAAGCACCGCCTAATTATCGACGTTGCAACAAGGTGGAACTCCACCGTGCACATGGTTGAGTGGCTGTGCGAACAGAGGCAGGCCGTAATGCATTTGTGGGAGGATACACGGGCAGGCACTTTGAGGGCAGACATGGAGTGTGCAGTGGTCGAAGCTGAAAGACATCTGGAAAGTCCTTCAATGTTTTGAGGAATGCACACGGCTGGTAAGCGCAGACGACACCATCATAAGCATGAGCATCCCACTTATGCGTCTGCTAATCCAAACTTTGACGCACATCAAGGAGCAGGCGTCTGCAGCCGAGGATGATGAGGAAGAGGAGGAGGGAAGCCTTGATGACAGTCAGCCATTGTCTGTTCAGGGAACTGTCATGGACGAGGTGGAGGAAGAAGAGGAGGAGGAGGATGATGATGGGGATGATTATTTAGGGGAGGAGGATGCTTCTCGTGGAGTAAGAGAAAATGTTGGCATGGCAAGGTCTGGTACTGGGTTTGTGCGTGACTGGAGGGATGTGGATTTGCCTGAAAGTGCTCCTCCACCCAGCACTCGCAGTGCATCATTGACACCGGGAACATTGGCCCACATGTCAGATTATGCCTTTCAGATCCTAAAAAGGGACCCCCGCATTGCCAAAATGATGAACGATGATGACTACTGGTTGGCCAGCATCCTGGATCCACGCTATAAAGGCAAATTCCAAAACATCATGCCACAGGAGAACCTTGACCTAATATTGGCTAACAACCAAGCAACTCTGGTAAACCGGTTGGTTGAGGCATTCCCAGCACACAGAAGCGGTGATGGTTGTCACACGAGCCGTAGGGGCCGGGGGCAACTTGGAAGAGGTGTTGGTGGTGCACACATCAGAAGTGGCATTGGAGACAGGGGTTTCATGACCATGTTGTGGACTGATTTTTCAAGTTCCGCTCACACGACTGGTAATACTGCATCAATTGAAAGTGACAGGAGACAGCACTTGTCAACTATGGTTACAAACTACTTTTCCTCCCATAGCGATGTTCTCCCTCACAGGTCATTCCCATTTGACTATTGGGCAGCTATACTGGACACCTGGCCTGAATTGGCACAATATGCCTTACAGGAGCTCGCTTGCCCAGCTGCAAGTGTGCTATCGGAAAGAGTCTTCAGTGCTGCTGGATCAATCCTGACAGAAAAAAGGACCCGTCTGTCGACCCAAAATGTGGATGATCTAACCTTCATGAAAATGAACCATGCATGGGTTTCCAAGGATTTTGTCACACCTTACCCTGATGACACATAGGTAGACAGAAAAATGGCTTTCTTTAGTCCGCCTCTTCCTGGGACTTGACCAATTTCACCTTTTGCAGCAGGTGAATGTCCCACATCAACATATGCCATTTTGCAAACCTCCCTAACTGGGCTGCCTCCTCCCCCCATGGCCGGGGTCACCACCTAGCGCACGCAACCGTGCGAGTGCCGTTGCCATGGACAGGTGGGTGGGCCGACTCTTGGGCGCGGGCACTGGCACAGGGTCCCTCATAGTGCAATCAAGTGTCTCTGACGGTGGGGGTGCACACCCGCCGTCAGACACATCGCCGTACTATGAGGGGCCCAGTGCCAGCACCGACGCCCACGAGTGGGTCCCCCTTGCTTGGGCAGCGCCCCAGCATTTGCAATGTTTACATCTCCCTGCTCCTCCGCTGTGTTGTCTGGGCTGTCAAATCCTTCACTGGGACTGACACTACAAAGTTGGTGAACTGATAGAAGATGATGGTTAATACGTAGCTATGCCCTGTCCCGCTGGCCGGGATCTAGCTTCAGATGATCAATGACTTACATTTCTTATGGACGTCGACTCACAATGAGATGCAGTGGTGGTTTCTCATCGGCTTTCACAGTTTTCCTACCCACAGACGTGTGACATTTTTAAATGTGCCCTCTCATGCCAATCCAAATGAATCGCCTACAGCCTGTGGCTTCTGTCTTTTGCACTCCAAAGTTACGTGACAGAGCATGATAGGCAGTGAGCACCATGTTTACATCAATCCCTGTGATCAAAATTATATGGATATGAGTAAAGGCAATGGGATCAACGGTACTGCGATACAGCAACACTTTCTTCACAAAGGTTTTCGCTGTCTCCACACACTAATTAATTGAGGGTCTGCATCGCCTCCGAGAATTGTGACGGAAGTCTAGGAATTCCTAGATTTCTGCATGCAAATTGCCTCTTCAGAAAGAAAGAGAACTTTTACTCTACAGCGCCACCTATTGGTAGTAGCGATCCTACAAGTCACAATCAACCCTTTAACGAGTCTTGTAGTATGACTTAGGATACAAGCCAAATCAGAATCTCAATTTGCAGACACAGTGTTTCGAGCTGTTGGCTCTCGTCAGTGCAAAGTATGAGATCTGATTTGGCAAGATGAGAGGCTCTGGACTAGGGTCTAAGAAGTAAGGTCTCTCCTTGCGGAGAGTGACATGCCAGCTGTGGCTTGTCAAGGTAAGGAGACTTATTCGCCGTGCAATGCTCCTCTGGGAAAATAATATGCAAATTGCCTCTTCAGAAAGAAAGAGGACTTTTACTCTACAGCGCCACCTATTGGTAGTAGCGATCCTACAAGTCACAATCAACCCTTTAACGAGTTTTGTAGTATGACTTAGGATACAAGCCAAATCAGAATCTCAATTTGCAGACACGGTGTTTCGAGCTGTTGGCTCTCGTCAGTGCAAAGTATGAGATATGATTTTGCAAGGTGAGAGGCTCTGGACTAGGGTCTAAGAAGTAAGGTTTCTCCTTGCGGAGAGTGACATGCCAGCTGTGGCTTGTCAAGGTAAGGAGACTTATTCGCCGTGCAATGCTCCTCTGGGAAAATAATATGCAAATTGCCTCTTCAGAAAGAAAGAGGACTTTTACTCTACAGCGCCACCTATTGGTAGTAGCGATCCTACAAGTCCCAATCAACCCTTTAACGAGTCTTGTAGTATGACTTAGGATTCAAGCCAAATCAGAATCTCAATTTGCAGACACGGTGTTTCGAGCTGTTGGCTCTCATCAGTGCAAAGTATGAGATCTGATTTGGCAAGGTGAGAGGCTCTGGACTAGGGTCTAAGAAGTAAGGTTTCTCCTTGCGGAGAGTGACATGCCAGCTGTGGCTTGTCAAGGTAAGGAGACTTATTCGCCGTGCAATGCTCCTCTGGGAAAATAATATGCAAATTGCCTCTTCAGAAAGAAAGAGGACTTTTACTCTACAGCGCCACCTATTGGTAGTAGCGATCCTACAAGTCACAATCAACCCTTTAACGAGTCTTGTAGTATGACTTAGGATACAAGCCAAATCAGAATCTCAATTTGCAGACACGGTGTTTCGAGCTGTTGGCTCTCGTCAGTGCAAAGTATGAGATCTGATTTGGCAAGGTGAGAGGCTCTGGACTAGGGTCTAAGAAGTAAGGTTTCTCCTTGCGGAGAGTGACATGCCAGCTGTGGCTTGTCAAGGTAAGGAGACTTATTCGCCGTGCAATGCTCCTCTGGGAAAATAATATGCAAATTGCCTCTTCAGAAAGAAAGAGGACTTTTACTCTACAGCGCCACCTATTGGTAGTAGCGATCCTACAAGTCCCAATCAACCCTTTAACGAGTCTTGTAGTATGAGTTAGGATACAAGCCAAATCAGAATCTCAATTTGCAGACACGGTGTTTCGAGCTGATGGCTCTCGTCAGTGCAAAGTATGAAATCTGATTTGGCAAGGTGAGAGGCTCTGGACTAGGGTCTAAGAAGTAAGGTTTCTCCTTGCGGAGAGTGACATGCCAGCTGTGGCTTGTCAAGGTAAGGAGACTTATTCGCCGTGCAATGCTCCTCTGGGAAAATAATATGCAAATTGCCTCTTCAGAAAGAAAGAGGACTTTTACTCTACAGCGCCACCTATTGGTACTAGCGATCCTACAAGTCCCAATCAACCCTTTAACGAGTCTTGTAGTATGACTTAGGATACAAGCCAAATCAGAATCTCAATTTGCAGACACGGTGTTTCGAGCTGTTGGCTCTCGTCAGTGCAAAGTATGAGATCTGATTTGGCAAGGTGAGAGGCTCTGGACTAGGGTCTAAGAAGTAAGGTTTCTCCTTGCGGAGAGTGACATGCCAGCTGTGGCTTGTCAAGGTAAGGAGACTTATTCGCCGTGCAATGCTCCTCTGGGAAAATAATATGCAAATTACCTCTTCAGAAAGAAAGAGGACTTTTACTCTACAGCGCCACCTATTGGTAGTAGCGATCCTACAAATCACAATCAACCCTTTAACGAGTCTTGTAGTATGACTTAGGATACAAGCCAAATCAGAATCTCAATTTGCAGACACGGTGTTTCGAGCTGTTGGCTCTCGTCAGTGCAAAGTAAAAATCTGATTTGGCAAGGTGAGAGGCTCTGGACTAGGGTCTAAGAAGTAAGGTTTCTCCTTGCGGAGAGTGACATGCCAGCTGTGGCTTGTCAAGGTAAGGAGACTTATTCGCCGTGCAATGCTCCTCTGGGAAAATAATATGCAAATTGCCTCTTCAGAAAGAAAGAGGACTTTTACTCTACAGCGCCACCTATTGGTAGTAGCGATCCTACAAGTCCCAATCAACCCTTTAACGAGTCTTGTAGTATGACTTAGGATACAAGCCAAATCAGAATCTCAATTTGCAGACACGGTGTTTCGAGCTGATGGCTCTCGTCAGTGCAAAGTATGAGATCTGATTTGGCAAGGTGAGAGGCTCTGGACTAGGGTCTAAGAAGTAAGGTTTCTCCTTGCGGAGAGTGACATGCCAGCTGTGGTTTGTCAAGGTAAGGAGACTTATTCGCCGTGTAATGCTCCTCTGGGAAAATAATATGCAAATTGCCTCTTCAGAAAGAAAGAGGACTTTTACTCTACAGCGCCACCTATTGGTAGTAGCGATCCTACAAGTCCCAATCAACCCTTTAACGAGTCTTGTAGTATAACTTAGGATACAAGCCAAATCAGAATCTCAATTTGCAGACACGGTGTTTCGAGCTGTTGGCTCTCGTCAGTGCAAAGTATGAGATCTGATTTGGCAAGGTGAGAGGCTCTGGACTAGGGTCTAAGAAATAAGGTTTCTCCTTGCGGAGAGTGACATGCCAGCTGTGGCTTGTCAAGGTAAGGAGATTAATTCGCCGTGCAATGCTCCTCTGGGAAAATAATATGCAAATTGCCTCTTCAGAAAGAAAGAGGACTTTTACTCTACAGCGCCACCTATTGGTAGTAGCGATCCTACAAGTCCCAATCAACCCTTTAACGAGTCTTGTAGTATGACTTAGGATACAAGCCAAATCAGAATCTCAATTTGCAGACACGGTGTTTCGAGCTGATGGCTCTCGTCAGTGCAAAGTATGAGATCTGATTTGGCAAGGTGAGAGGCTCTGGACTAGGGTCTAAGAAGTAAGGTTTCTCCTTGCGGAGAGTGACATGCCAGCTGCGGTTTGACAAGGTAAGGAGATTTATTCGCTGTGTAATGCTCCTCTGGGAAAATAATATGCAAATTGCCTCTTCAGAAAGAAAGAGGACTATTACTCTACAGCGCCACCTATTGGTAGTAGCGATCCTACAAGTCCCAATCAACCCTTTAACGAGTCTTGTAGTATGACTTAGGATACAAGCCAAATCAGAATCTCAATTTGCAGACACGGTGTTTCGAGCTGTTGGCTCTCGTCAGTGCAAAGTATGAGATCTGATTTGGCAAGGTGAGAGGCTCTGGACTAGGGTCTAAGAAATAAGGTTTCTCCTTGCGGAGAGTGACATGCCAGCTGTGGCTTGTCAAGGTAAGGAGACTTATTCGCCGTGCAATGCTCCTCTGGGAAAATAATATGCAAATTGCCTCTTCAGAAAGAAAGAGGACTTTTACTCTACAGCGCCACCTATTGGTAGTAGCGATCCTACAAGTCCCAATCAACCCTTTAACAAGTCTTGTAGTATGACTTAGGATACAAGCCAAATCAGAATCTCAATTTGCAGACACGGTGTTTCGAGCTGATGGCTCTCGTCAGTGCAAAGTATGAGATCTGATTTGGCAAGGTGAGAGGCTCTGGACTAGGGTCTAAGAAGTAAGGTTTCTCCTTGCGGAGAGTGACATGCCAGCTGCGGTTTGACATGGTAAGGAGACTTATTCGCCGTGTAATGCTCCTCTGGGAAAATAATATGCAAATTGCCTCTTCAGAAAGAAAGAGGACTTTTACTCTACAGCGCCACCTATTGGTAGTAGCGATCCTACAAGTCCCAATCAACCCTTTAACGAGTCTTGTAGTATGACTTAGGATACAAGCCAAATCAGAATCTCAATTTGCAGACACGGTGTTTCGAGCTGTTGGCTCTCGTCAGTGCAAAGTATGAGATGTGATTTGGCAAGGTGAGAGGCTCTGGACTAGGGTCTAAGAAGTAAGATTTCTCCTTGCGGAGAGTGACATGCCAGCTGTGGTTTGTCAAGGTAAGGAGACTTATTCGCCGTGTAATGCTCCTCTGGGAAAATAATATGCAAATTGCCTCTTCAGAAAGAAAGAGGTATTTTACTCTACAGCGCCACCAATTGGTAGTAGCGATCCTACAAGTCCCAATCAACCCTTTAATGAGTCTTGTAGTATGACTTAGGATACAAGCCAAATCAGAATCTCAATTTGCAGACACGGTGTTTCGAGCTGTTGGCTCTCGTCAGTGGAAAGTATGAGATCTGATTTGGCAAGGTGAGAGGCTCTGGACTAGGGTCTAAGAAGTAAGGTTTCTCCTTGCGGAGAGTGACATGCCAGCTGTGGCTTGTCAAGGTAAGGAGACTTATTCGCCGTGCAATGCTCCTCTGGGAAAATAATATGCAAATTGCCTCTTCAGAAAGAAAGAGGACTTTTACTCTACAGCGCCACCTATTGGTAGTAGCGATCCTACAAGTCCCAGTCAACCCTTTAACGAGTCTTGTAGTATGACTTAGGATACAAGCCAAATCAGAATCTCAATTTGCAGACACGGTGTTTCGAGCTGTTGGCTCTCGTCAGTGCAAAGTATGAGATCTTATTTGGCAAGGTGAGAGGCTCTGGACTAGGGTCTAAGAAATAAGGTTTCTCCTTGCGGAGAGTGACATGCCAGCTGTGGCTTGTCAAGGTAAGGAGACTTATTCGCCGTGCAATGCTCCTCTGGGAAAATAATATGCAAATTGCCTCTTCAGAAAGAAAGAGGACTTTTACTCTACAGCGCCACCTATTGGTAGTAGCGATCCTACAAGTCCCAATCAACCCTTTAACGAGTCTTGTAGTATGACTTAGGATACAAGCCAAATCAGAATCTCAATTTGCAGACACGGTGTTTCGAGCTGTTGGCTCTCGTCAGTGCAAAGTATGAGATCTGATTGGGCAAGGTGAGAGGCTCTGGACTAGGGTCTAAGAAGTAAGATTTCTCCTTGCGGAGAGTGACATGCCAGCTGTGGTTTGTCAAGGTAAGGAGACTTATTCGCCGTGTAATGCTCCTCTGGGAAAATAATATGCAAATTGCCTCTTCAGAAAGAAAGAGGTATTTTACTCTACAGCGCCACCAATTGGTAGTAGCGATCCTACAAGTCCCAATCAACCCTTTAATGAGTCTTGTAGTATGACTTAGGATACAAGCCAAATCAGAATCTCAATTTGCAGACACGGTGTTTCGAGCTGTTGGCTCTCGTCAGTGGAAAGTATGAGATCTGATTTGGCAAGGTGAGAGGCTCTGGACTAGGGTCTAAGAAGTAAGGTTTCTCCTTGCGGAGAGTGACATGCCAGCTGTGGCTTGTCAAGGTAAGGAGACTTATTCGCCGTGCAATGCTCCTCTGGGAAAATAATATGCAAATTGCCTCTTCAGAAAGAAAGAGGACTTTTACTCTACAGCGCCACCTATTGGTAGTAGCGATCCTACAAGTCCCAATCAACCCTTTAACGAGTCTTGTAGTATGACTTAGGATACAAGCCAAATCATAATCTCAATTTGCAGACACGGTGTTTGGAGCTGTTGGCTCTCATCAGTGCAAAGTATGAGATCTGATTTGGCAAGGTGAGAGGCTCTGGACTAGGGTCTAAGAAGTAAGATTTCTCCTTGCGGAGAGTGACATGCCAGCTGTGGTTTGTCAAGGTAAGGAGACTTATTCGCCGTGTAATGCTCCTCTGGGAAAATAATATGCAAATTGCCTCTTCAGAAAGAAAGAGGTATTTTACTCTACAGCGCCACCAATTGGTAGTAGCGATCCTACAAGTCCCAATCAACCCTTTAAAGAGTCTTGTAGTATGACTTAGGATACAAGCCAAATCAGAATCTCAATTTGCAGACACGGTGTTTCGAGCTGTTGGCTCTCGTCAGTGGAAAGTATGAGATCTGATTTGGCAAGGTGAGAGGCTCTGGACTAGGGTCTAAGAAGTAAGGTTTCTCCTTGCGGAGAGTGACATGCCAGCTGTGGCTTGTCAAGGTAAGGAGACTTATTCGCCGTGCAATTCTCCTCTGGGAAAATAATATGCAAATTGCCTCTTCAGAAAGAAAGAGGACTTTTACTCTACAGCGCCACCTATTGGTAGTAGCGATCCTACAAGTCCCAATCAACCCTTTAACGAGTCTTGTAGTATGACTTAGGATACAAGCCAAATCAGAATCTCAATTTGCAGACACGGTGTTTCGAGCTGTTGGCTCTCGTCAGTGCAAAGTATGAGATCTGATTTGGCAAGGTGAGAGGCTCTGGACTAGGGTCTAAGAAGTAAGATTTCTCCTTGCGGAGAGTGACATGCCAGCTGTGGTTTGTCAAGGTAAGGAGACTTATTCGCCGTGTAATGCTCCTCTGGGAAAATAATATGCAAATTGCCTCTTCAGAAAGAAAGAGGTATTTTACTCTACAGCGCCACCAATTGGTAGTAGCGATCCTACAAGTCTCAATCAACCCTTTAATGAGTCTTGTAGTATGACTTAGGATACAAGCCAAATCAGAATCTCAATTTGCAGACACGGTGTTTCGAGCTGTTGGCTCTCGTCAGTGGAAAGTATGAGATCTGATTTGGCAAGGTGAGAGGCTCTGGACTAGGGTCTAAGAAGTAAGGTTTCTCCTTGCGGAGAGTGACATGCCAGCTGTGGCTTGTCAAGGTAAGGAGACTTATTCGCCGTGCAATGCTCCTCTGGGAAAATAATATGCAAATTGCCTCTTCAGAAAGAAAGAGGACTTTTACTCTACAGCGCCACCTATTGGTAGTAGCGATCCTACAAGTCACAATCAACCCTTTAACGAGTCTTGTAGTATGACTTAGGATACAAGCCAAATCAGAATCTCAATTTGCAGACACGGTGTTTCGAGCTGTTGGCTCTCGTCAGTGCAAAGTATGAGATCTGATTTGGCAAGGTGAGAGGCTCTGGACTAGGGTCTAAGAAGTAAGGTTTCTCCTTGCGGAGAGTGACATGCCAGCTGTGGCTTGTCAAGGTAAGGAGACTTATTCGCCGTGCAATGCTCCTCTGGGAAAATAATATGCAAATTGCCTCTTCAGAAAGAAAGAGGACTTTTACTCTACAGCGCCACCTATTGGTAGTAGCGATCCTACAAGTCACAATCAACCCTTTAACGAGTCTTGTAGTATGACTTAGGATACAAGCCAAATCAGAATCTCAATTTGCAGACACGGTGTTTCGAGCTGTTGGCTCTCGTCAGTGCAAAGTATGAGATCTGATTTGGCAAGGTGAGAGGCTCTGGACTAGGGTCTAAGAAGTAAGGTTTCTCCTTGCGGAGAGTGACATGCCAGCTGTGGCTTGTCAAGGTAAGGAGACTTATTCGCCGTGCAATGCTCCTCTGGGAAAATAATATGCAAATTGCCTCTTCAGAAAGAAAGAGGACTTTTACTCTACAGCGCCACCTATTGGTAGTAGCGATCCTACAAGTCCCAATCAACCCTTTAACGAGTCTTGTAGTATGACTTAGGATACAAGCCAAATCAGAATCTCAACTTGCAGACACGGTGTTTCGAGCTGATGGCTCTCGTCAGTGCAAAGTATGAGATCTGATTTGGCAAGGTGAGAGGCTCTGGACTAGGGTCTAAGAAGTAAGGTTTCTCCTTGCGGAGAGTGACATGCCAGCTGTGGTTTGTCAAGGTAAGGAGACTTATTCGCCGTGTAATGCTCCTCTGGGAAAATAATATGCAAATTGCCTCTTCAGAAAGAAAGAGGACTTTTACTCTACAGCGCCACCTATTGGTAGTAGCGATCCTACAAGTCCCAATCAACCCTTTAACGAGTCTTGTAGTATGACTTAGGATACAAGCCAAATCAGAATCTCAATTTGCAGACACGGTGTTTCGAGCTGTTGGCTCTCGTCAGTGCAAAGTATGAGATCTGATTTGGCAAGGTGAGAGGCTCTGGACTAGGGTCTAAGAAGTACGGTTTCTTCTTGCGGAGAGTGACATGCCAGCTGTGGCTTGTCAAGGTAAGGAGACTTATTCGCCGTGCAATGCTTCTCTGGGAAAATAATATGCAAATTGCCTCTTCAGAAAGAAAGAGGACTTTTACTCTACAGCGCCACCTATTGGTAGTAGCGATCCTACAAGTCACAATCAACCCTTTAACGAGTCTTGTAGTATGAGTTAGGATACAAGCCAAATCAGAATCTCAATTTGCAGACACGGTGTTTCGAGCTGTTGGCTCTCGTCAGTGGAAAGTATGAGATCTGATTTGGCAAGGTGAGAGGCTCTGGACTAGGGTCTAAGAAGTAAGGTTTCTCCTTGCGGAGAGTGACATGCCAGCTGTGGCTTGTCAAGGTAAGGAGACTTATTCGCCGTGCAATGCTCCTCTGGGAAAATAATATGCAAATTGCCTCTTCAGAAAGAAAGAGGACTTTTACTCTACAGCGCCACCTATTGGTAGTAGCGATCCTACAAGTCACAATCAACCCTTTAACGATTCTTGTAGTATGACTTAGGATACAAGCCAAATCAGAATCTCAATTTGCAGACACGGTGTTTCGAGCTGTTGGCTCTCGTCAGTGCAAAGTATGAGATCTGATTTGGCAAGGTGAGAGGCTCTGGACTAGGGTCTAAGAAGTAAGGTTTCTCCTTGCGGAGAGTGACATGCCAGCTGTGGCTTGTCAAGGTAAGGAGACTTATTCGCCGTGCAATGCTCCTCTGGGAAAATAATATGCAAATTGCCTCTTCAGAAAGAAAGAGGACTTTTACTCTACAGCGCCACCTATTGGTAGTAGCGATCCTACAAGTCCCAATCAACCCTTTAACGAGTCTTGTAGTATGACTTAGGATACAAGCCAAATCAGAATCTCAATTTGCAGACACGGTGTTTCGAGCTGTTGGCTCTCGTCAGTGCAAAGTATGAGATCTGATTTGGCAAGGTGAGAGGCTCTGGACTAGGGTCTAAGAAGTAAGGTTTCTCCTTGCGGAGAGTGACATGCCAGCTGTGGTTTGTCAAGGTAAGGAGACTTATTCACCGTGCAATGCTCCTCTGGGAAAATAATATGCAAATTGCCTCTTCAGAAAGAAAGAGGACTTTTACTCTACAGCGCCACCTATTGGTAGTAGCGATCCTACAAGTCACAATCAACCCTTTAACGAGTCTTGTAGTATGACTTAGGATACAAGCCAAATCAGAATCTCAATTTGCAGACACGGTGTTTCGAGCTGTTGGCTCTCGTCAGTGCAAAGTATGAGATCTGATTTGGCAAGGTGAGAGGCTCTGGACTAGGGTCTAAGAAGTAAGGTTTCTCCTTGCGGAGAGTGACATGCCAGCTGTGGCTTGTCAAGGTAAGGAGACTTATTCACCGTGCAATGCTCCTCTGGGAAAATAATATGCAAATTGCCTCTTCAGAAAGATAGAGGACTTTTACTCTACAGCTCCACCTATTGTTAGTAGCGATCCTACAAGTCACAACCAACCCTTTAACGAGTCTTGTAGTATGACTTAGGATACAAGCCAAATCAGAATCTCAATTTGCAGACACGGTGTTTCGAGCTGTTGGCTCTCGTCAGTGCAAAGTATGAGATCTGATTTGGCAAGGTGAGAGGCTCTGGACTAGGGTCTAAGAAGTAAGGTTTCTCCTTGCGGAGAGTGACATGCCAGCTGTGGCTTGTCAAGGTAAGGAGACTTATTCGCCGTGCAATGCTCCTCTGGGAAAATAATATGCAAATTGCCTCTTCAGAAAGAAAGAGGACTTTTACTCTACAGCGCCACCTATTGGTAGTAGCGATCCTACAAGTCACAATCAACCCTTTAACGAGTCTTGTAGTATGACTTAGGATACAAGCCAAATCAGAATCTCAATTTGCAGACACGGTGTTTCGAGCTGTTGGCTCTCGTCAGTGCAAAGTATGAGATCTGATTTGGCAAGGTGAGAGGCTCTGGACTAGGGTCTAAGAAGTAAGGTTTCTCCTTGCGGAGAGTGACATGCCAGCTGTGGCTTGTCAAGGTAAGGAGACTTATTCGCCGTGCAATGCTCCTCTGGGAAAATAATATGCAAATTGCCTCTTCAGAAAGAAAGAGGACTTTTACTCTACAGCGCCACCTATTGGTAGTAGCGATCCTACAAGTCCCAATCAACCCTTTAACGAGTCTTGTAGTATGACTTAGGATACAAGCCAAATCAGAATCTCAATTTGCAGACACGGTGTTTCGAGCTGATGGCTCTTATCAGTGCAAAGTATGAGATCTGATTTGGCAAGGTGAGAGGCTCTGGACTAGGGTCTAAGAAGTAAGGTTTCTCCTTGCGGAGAGTGACATGCCAGCTGTGGTTTGTCAAGGTAAGGAGACTTATTCGCCGTGCAATGCTCCTCCGGGAAAATAATATGCAAATTGCCTCTTCAGAAAGAAAGAGGACATTTACTCTACAGCGCCACCTATTGGTAGTAGCGATCCTACAAGTCCCAATCAACCCTTTAACGAGTCTTGTAGTATGACTTAGGATACAAGCCAAATCAGAATCTCAATTTGCAGACACGGTGTTTCGAGCTGTTGGCTCTCGTCAGTGCAAAGTATGAGATCTGATTTGGCAAGGTGAGAGGCTCTGGACTAGGGTCTAAGAAGTAAGGTTTCTCCTTGCGGAGAGTGACATGCCAGCTGTGGTTTGTCAAGGTAAGGAGACTTATTCGCCGTGCAATGCTCCTCTGGGAAAATAATATGCAAATTGCCTCTTCAGAAAGAAAGAGGACTTTTACTCTACAGCGCCACCTATTGGTAGTAGCGATCCTACAAGTCCCAATCAACCCTTTAACGAGTCTTGTAGTATGACTTAGGATACAAGCCAAATCAGAATCTCAATTTGCAGACACGGTGTTTCGAGCTGTTGGCTCTCGTCAGTGCAAAGTATGAGATCTGATTTGGCAAGGTGAGAGGCTCTGGACTAGGGTCTAAGAAGTAAGGTTTCTCCTTGCGGAGAGTGACATGCCAGCTGTGGCTTGTCAAGGTAAGGAGACTTATTCACCGTGCAATGCTCCTCTGGGAAAATAATATGCAAATTGCCTCTTCAGAAAGAAAGAGGACTTTTACTCTACAGCTCCACCTATTGGTAGTAGCGATCCTACAAGTCACAACCAACCCTTTAACGAGTCTTGTAGTATGACTTAGGATACAAGCCAAATCAGAATCTCAATTTGCAGACACGGTGTTTCGAGCTGTTGGCTCTCGTCAGTGCAAAGTATGAGATCTGATTTGGCAAGGTGAGAGGCTCTGGACTAGGATCTAAGAAGTAAGGTTTCTCCTTGTGGAGAGTGACATGCCAGCTGTGGTTTGTCAAGGTAAGGAGACTTATTCGCCGTGCAATGCTCCTCTGGGAAAATAATATGCAAATTGCCTCTTCAGAAAGAAAGAGGACTTTTACTCTACAGCGCCACCTATTGGTAGTAGCGATCCTACAAGTCACAATCAACCCTTTAACGAGTCTTGTAGTATGACTTAGGATACAAGCCAAATCAGAATCTCAATTTGCAGACAGGGTGTTTCGAGCTGTTGGCTCTCGTCAGTGCAAAGTATGAGATCTGATTTGGCAAGGTGAGAGGCTCTGGACTAGGGTCTAAGAAGTAAGGTTTCTCCTTGCGGAGAGTGACATGCCAGCTGTGGCTTGTCAAGGTAAGGAGACTTATTCACCGTGCAATGCTCCTCTGGGAAAATAATATGCAAATTGCCTCTTCAGAAAGAAAGAGGACTTTTACTCTACAGCTCCACCTATTGGTAGTAGCGATCCTACAAGTCACAACCAACCCTTTAACAAGTCTTGTAGTATGACTTAGGATACAAGCCAAATCAGAATCTCAATTTGCAGACACGGTGTTTCGAGCTGTTGGCTCTCGTCAGTGCAAAGTATGAGATCTGATTTGGCAAGGTGAGAGGCTCTGGACTAGGATCTAAGAAGTAAGGTTTCTCCTTGTGGAGAGTGACATGCCAGCTGTGGTTTGTCAAGGTAAGGAGACTTATTCGCCGTGCAATGCTCCTCTGGGAAAATAATATGCAAATTGCCTCTTCAGAAAGAAAGAGGACTTTTACTCTACAGCGCCACCTATTGGTAGTAGCGATCCTACAAGTCCCAATCAACCCTTTAACGAGTCTTGTAGTATGACTTAGGATACAAGCCAAATCAGAATCTCAATTTGCAGACACGATTTCTGCAATCACTAGAATTTATGTCAGTAATTGTATGCATCTCATTTCCTATTGCAGAGAGTCTTGACTGTCTTACTGAGACAGAAATATATATGAAGATTTAAAAATACCACCAAAAGTGTATACTGGTGTACGCTTCAAATACATTTCCTTTTTTCTACTTTTTAGATTGTTGTCTAATCCATACTGAGAACATGGAGATTTTAAATATTTAAACTATGCTATATATACCTGCTATCAAGTGATAATGTACCCTTTCTCACCTTTGTCCAATCACGTCTAATCCATACAGGGCCTGAAACCGTCTGAGCCTGCCTCCTGTTATATAGACATAGGTTTTTAATGTGTAAACTATGCTACATATATACGTGTTACCCGGTGAAACTGTACCCTTTATCAACTTTCTAGAATATTGTCGAAACCATACTGGGCCTGAGAACGGCTGCCGAGCTGTGAAGCAAGCTACAGCAACTGTGGTTTGGACACGTAATTTTTTGCATTTTTTCAGGAATGCCGGTTAGGCCTAATTCAGGAATTGCGGTTGACCTGCACTTACTGGGAAATCATCGTTCGCGGCGAATAATTGGAATCACAGATCCCCATCACTAACGGTGTTCTGCTGGTTATATGCACCTGTAAGCGACAGAAGCTGGTCCTTTCAGTGTAGTGCGCATGCAGCCCCGGACATGTAACGCCATGATAGACCATGATAGTACTAGAGCCTCGCGTATCCCTCTAGTAAGCTTGACACGTACCATAGGGCATGCCGGAGTCTCGTTCGTTAATGGAATAAAGCTGACAAATTGCTAGCACAACTACAAACGGACATACCACACCACACACACAATCGACAAAGATTTCAATATGTGCATCTTTTCTTGAGGTGGCATGGTTGTGGTTTCCCGGGTGGAGTCCAATTAAGCCGCAGGCTCCACTCCTGGTGGTGCCCTTTTGGACATTCCTTTAAGGTTCAGCTTTGCAATCATACTGCCACCGGAAAGCAAACACTTTGCCTTCATGGACGCTGTTTGGAGGTTCGTGGGAATAACGCCGCCCGATCGCCAGTTGGAATAATTTATTGGTGGGAAGTCCGATGGTATATGATCGTGTTCGATTTGAGAATTTTTTTTTTGGTTGGTATTTTACATTTTTATTCCAGCCTTTCTTGACTTCATAAGGAAATGACAAGCCTATATCTGTGTCTCCTCCACCTCCTCCTTTTACTCCTCCACCTCTTTTCTAAATATAGTTGCCCTTTTCCATATGTAGTTTTTGTCTTCTGAGCATTACCTCTGCTTTGGGACACCTTTTAAGGTGTTTTGTAATTGTTTTCTATGTGTTTGTATGTGTTTGTGTTTGCCTGCCATTGTTTTCAATGGGGTTCGACGAACTTGCCTCCTGTGTGACGAACAAAAACACTAGCGTGGTGGCTCAACACTACTCCTGATATATAGACGTACATTGTTAATGTTTAAACTATGCTATATATACCTGCTATCTGATGATACTGTACACTTTGTCTACTTTTTATATTCTTGTCTAATCCATACTGAGCCTGTGAGCGTCTCTATGTGGCTGATGGAATATATATGGAGATTGACAATTATCCTTTGACTGAATAGAGCTGTACATTTCTGATACAGTGCCATATATCTGGTGTTATTTTGTGTCTATTTTGTGCAAAATTTTGAAGTTTGGTGGAAGAGGCCGCGGACGTGGGCGCGGGGGGCCACCTGGTGATGATGGTGGTGGTGCATCTGCTGGTAGTGGCAAAAGCACAATAGCAGCTTAGGCAGGAGGTGTTGAGCCTGTGTCATGGTCTGGCTTCGGAACGCCTGGAATGATACCTTTTCTGGGAGTAGGTTAACCGCTTTTAAAGGCGGAGCATGAGGAACTGGTTTTGGCTTACATTGCCAAAACAGACTCCATCAAATATGCCCGCCTCTTCTGAAGTTTCAAAAAATGCAAGCACTGAGTGGTCAAGTGCTGGCTCCTGGTCAGGAAGAACCCCTTTCCTTATGTCCTGCACCACCACCCAAACTGAATGAGGCAGCAGGCCACACTTCACATTAGTCCATGTAGCTCTTTCTATCATACCTGCCTGGGTTATCAAGTCAAATCGTGAATTTCCCAGTCCAAGATGAATCTGACATGGAGTGTGGGTGGCCAGCCAGGGCAGTGGGGTTAATCGGTACCGGGCTGGTGTCTCACAGGGATGTGTTACGGTGGTGGTGACCCGTTCCATGGCCCTGGGCGTCCATGCAAAGGGGTGAATTACGTTTATAGGTGAATGATACGTGATGCCACTTCAGGTTTCTGATTAGATTGACCAGCGCTGCAGTGTCGCTTCTGTGGGACAGATGTTGTGGAGCAGCTAAGATGTAGAAGACCTGCACAGGTAGGGCCGTAGTCGCAGGGCAGATGAAAGAGTTGGGAGATGGTGTGCACTGCAGGATGTAGCTGAGCCGTGCGCCAGGCACAGGAGAAAGATGACAGACACAGTCTTGCAGTTCCTTTACCTGTACTTGGTAGGTGCTGTCCAGGACCCAGAGTACAGATGAAGAAGGAGTTGGTCAGCCTGGAAGCCAATTTGGATTTCTCTCTCTGCAGATAGGTAGTGTGGCCTCCGTTCTAGCGCTTATCTAAGGTACTCGCAGTGCTGAGTTCAATGAAGTTCCCCCTGTTGACTTTCTTTTGGAACTTTCTCGTATGGCTGGCAGCCGTAGCCTTTTCCTTCTGGCTCACACACGTCGATGCTGGGGCCTCCGAGCCTCAGTTGGGTACAGAGCATTTACAGCTGCTACTTCCTCCGGATTCTGCTGCAGGAACGTCAGTGTCCCTACAAACTCGGAGACCGGGATACGGACCATGCGCTCCAGCTAGGAGTGAGCCTTAACTCTGCTCATCCTCCAGCTCCCCTTCTTACATCCACACACTTCCCCTTCCCTGCACAGAATGGCCTAACTTACCTCCTCCTGACCACAGAGAGCAGCTCCTCACTAGTCATGTTCAGAGGTCTCCCTGCTGGCATGGAGTGGGAAATGTGTTGTGTGTTGGTTTAACTGCTAGAGAGATCCTTCGTTACTCCCAAGCATGACATCACACTCCCTAGGAGGAAGGTAATGCCACTGTGGCGACCGTACTCCTGGGGTCGCCACAAGTACCCTGATGCCCAGCCACTGCTAGATGATTCTGCTGGTACATTGACCCAGACCACTACATTCCCCTCACACTCTACACAGCCAGAACCTGACCCAGAGGAAACTCAGGTTCCCCTTCCTGCATACTATACCACCTTACACGGTGACAAAGAGGAATGTGCAGATGAAAGTGCAGGTTCCTTGAGCTGGTGGGGGGGCATACTCATGGGCGACGGCACTGGCACAGGGCCCCTCATAGTACGCAAAAGTGTCTCTGCCGGTGGGAGTGCCCCACCCCCACCCGCCATCAGACACACTGCCACACACCGCCGTACTATTAGAGGGGCCCTGTGCCACTGCCGTCACCAACGAGTGGGCCCCCCCTGCTTGCTCAGGATCACAGCACTTGCAAAGTTGAAATACTTACCTCTCCCTGCTCCACCACCATGACGTCTTCTGCGTTTCCTGACAGTCTGATCAGAGAGCGCAATGACATCACGTCTGTACGTCCTCTGCCTAAACAGCCAAGTGCAGTGAGATGGATGATGGGGACGACGAGGAGTCCAGACTAGTACAGGGATTCCATGGTGAGGAGACTTATTTAATTGTTTTCAATGTTGGAACAGCAATTTTTGGGGAGCACTATACTCTGGAGAATGATAGATGGGGCCCACCATACACTGGAACATTCCAAAGGTGGACATCAGACACTGGAGCAGCATTTACAGGGCACATTATACACTAGAGCATTAGAAATGGGGCCCATTATGTATGGAGCATTATTTGGGCCCATAAAACAGTGGAGCTTCATTCATGGGGACCAACATATACTGTAGCATTATGTGGAGCTCATCATATACTGTTTCAAACATTATATGGGACCAATGATTCTGTATGGAGAAATATATGGGCCTCATTACTCTGTATAGCGCACTATGCGGTGGCCATAATACTGTATGGAGTAATATACTGTCCGTTTTTGGAGCTATTAAAAATGGATATCAGTCATGAGATGTAAAAAGTGAAGTATTTTTCATTGTACTATGCCGCTCTTTCTCTGCGGTATCGGAGCATCATGAGTTGTGGTATGTGTTAAAGGGGCGCTCTTTGGCCCAGGGCACATGAAAACCTGTAGCCAACCCTACCCCCCCCAAATGTAGCCAAATAACCCCCATTTTTCAGTGCGTAACTAGTATTATGAAGTAAACTAAGGTTGAAAAGCTTCAGTAATCAGAATTGATGTTTATGGCATTCAAAAGGGCACTGTAGGTGTGTTTCCTGTCCTCCACTCCCTGCCGACTTTGCTTCCCCATTGACTTGCATTGGGTTTCGTGTTTCAGACGGCCTTCGACTTTTCACGATAGTCGGCCGATTTCGTTCGACCCGACTTTTGCGAAAGTCGGCTTTCACGAAATCCGACTCGACCTGAAAAAAGGCAAAGTCGCCCATCTCTAACTACAACCTTTATATTTTCTTAGTTATTACAGGCTAAATCAGGCCATACATTAAGGATACGTACCCACGATCAGGAACCGCACAAGTATGCAGTGTCCAAACGGCAGCAGACCCATAGAATGTATTGGATGTGGTAAATCTGCATGGTTCAGTGAACACATGTGGATTTGTGGGAGGAACGGCCCCATCAAGTGTCCGGGCCGGAACCAGAGGAGCTGTCATCTGGGTTCCGGGGGAAACTGTTCCCGGGGGACAGGATTCGAGAAGGGACTGTTGTGACTGACAGGTGGGCTGGGGGAGGGACCGGTATAAAGGAGGCGGGGAATTCCCCAGACGATGAGTCAGCAGACCGGGACAGAGACAGCAGGAGAGCGTGGGAGCGATGGCCAGCTAGAGCGATTCACCAGCGCCAGGGAGAACGCCGACTGAGGACTCCAGAGGGACGGTATCCAGAGAGCCGTTCGAGACTTGTTGCTCCTCTCCAGACCGCGGCCACTGCGGCCCCAGCACAGCTTGCGGCCGCTGTCGCCTCCCCTCTCCCCACAGCTGCGGCCTACCCACGGTCGCCTGTGGCCGCCTCCCCTGAGCTCGTGACCGCAGCCTGTTCCCTGCCAACCGTGGCTGCCCTGCTTTCACCAGTGGCCGCGGCCAGCACCGCGCCGTCGGCAGCCACGACTGTCCCGCTCCGGTCCGCAGCAGGAGCCGGGCCTCTCTTGATCGCAGATTCCCCGTCGCTGCGCAGGTGGCCTGTCACTCGCCACTATACATTTCTGCCGCCTGCCCAGGTCCGAGCGCTGTGGCCCATCCGTCCAAGGACTCCGCCGGGGCCTGTGGGGCTCCAGTGTCCTCAGCGCGCCGGAGAGCACGAAGACTGCTTCAACACCTCAGCAACTGGGCCCAGCAACTATTTCGCCGAAAGACCACCAGCCCGAATGGCGAGGGACATCTGGACGGCTAAGTAGACTCTAGACTTAAGGACCCGTAGTCAGCCAAACCGCGGCCCTATAGTGACCGGCCGTTGCCGGGAGTAGTCATGTGCTGCGCTACTGTGTTTGCTTGTTTAGAGCCCCTGCGTGGGCAACATGTGTTACCCCAGTTTTGGTGATCATGCCATGACTGAAGCACCGTAGTTGTCTTGTGACTCGACACTGCATCCTGCGTACCTGCTGGTACTACAGATTCACCTGCGTTCAAAAGACGGCAGCGCAGCATTCAAAGCTCTCCTAGTTCCAAATCGTGGGCACCCGGCCTAAGGAATTTTCCAGAACTTTGGTATTAGGTTCTTGTGTTTAGGATAAGTGGACTTTTGACTCCAGGCCTTTCACCTCTGACTGAACAAGCAGTGGTGCAGAAAAATTGGGAAAGCTCTGCATAATGGGTTTTGGTGCTGATGAGTACTGTACTTCTCTCTCATTCACTTGAAGCAGATCGCTAAAGTACTGGATAGGTCATCTATATAAAAGTCTCTTAAAATGATGCATTATAGAGATGGGGGAAACGTGTCTCCAGCAAAATCAGGCGACTGGAAATTCGAAAATACAACCTGTGATAATGTTGTTTCCTTGTTTTTCATTCCTTGTTTCATTCAAAACTTGCAGAGGTTTATCTATTGCGAATGGCCAATCTAACGCTCCTGACATTTTGTTCAATGGATATTGCATTGTGTGTTATATTTCATTAAGGCTATGTTCACATGTTGCGTTTTTACTGCCTTTTTTCTGCAGGCAAAACCTGCTCTCTTAGCAGTAAAGAAGCAGCTTACAGAAAGTAGGTTTTGCTGTGTTTTTGATGTCTCTTGTGCATGCTTTTAAAGTTTAGCGCCCACCAAAAAAATCATGCTGCAACTCTCTTAGGTCTTTGCACCAAAAATACAGCAAAACCTGATACCTGCAGTTTTTTTGCTGCGTTTTTGCACTTACCCATTGCTTTCTATGGGTGAAAAACGCTGCGAAAACGCTGAAAGAAGCGACATGCTGCCGTTTGTAAAAAAAAAACGCAGAAGTTTTCCAATTCAGTCAGGAAAAAAGAAACAATGTGTGCATGAGATTTCTGATATCTCATAGCTTTTGCTGGTACTGTAAAACACTGCTTAAAATTTGCATTGAAAAAACGTAGCAAAAAAAACCACAGCAAAAATGCAACATGTGAATATAGCCTTACTCTTCTCTGCTGGTGCACTTATGAAAAAGTAGACCCAGCACAAAAGGGATGAAACATAGGAGGGTCCCTGTGCAAGGACAGTACAAGTATACAGTCATATGTTAAAGTTTTTGGCACCCCTATTAATGTTAACCTTTTTTCTTTATAACAATTTTGTTTTTTGCAACAGCTATTTCAGTTTCATATATCTAATAACTGATGGACTCAGTTATATTTCTGGATTCAAATGAGGTTTATTGTACTAACAGAAAATGTGCAATCTGCATTTAAACAAAATTTGACCGGTGCAAAAGTATGGGCACCCTTATCATTTTCTTGATTTGAACTCTCCTAACTACTTTTTACTGACTTCCTGAAGCACTAAATTGGTTTTGTAACCTCATTGAGCTTTGAACTTCATAGCCAGGTGTATCAAATCATGAGAAAAGGTATTTAAGGTGGCCACTTGCAAGTAGTTCTCCTATTTGATTCTCCTATGAAGAGTGGCATCATGGGCTCCTCAAAACAACTCTCAAATGATCTGAAAACAAAGATTATTCAACATAGCTTTTCAGGGGAAGGATACAAAAAGTTGTCTCAGAGATTTAACCTGTCAGTTTCCACTGTGAGGAACATAGTAAGGAAATGGAAGAACACAGGTACAGTTCTTGTTAAGCCCAGAAGTGGCAGGCCAAGAAAAATATCAGAAAGGCAGAAGAAGAATGGTGAGAACAGTCAAGGACAATCCACAGGCCACCTCTGCAGCATCATCTTGCTGCAGATGGTGTCACTGTGCATCGGTCAACAATACAGCGCACTTTGCACAAGGAGAAGCTGTATGGGAGAGTGATGTGAAAGAAGCCGTTTCTGCAAGCACGCCACAAACAGAGTCGCCTGAGGTATGCAAAAGCACATTTGGACAAGCCAGTTACATTTTGGAAGAAGGTCCTGTGGACTGATGAAACAAAGATTGAGTTGTTTGGTCATACAAAAAGGCGTTATGCATGAAGGCTAAAAAACACAGCATTCCAAGAAAAACACTTGCTACCCACCGTAAAATTTGGTGGAGGTTCCATCATGCTTTGGGGGGGTGTGGCCAATGCACTGGGAATCTTGTTAAAGTTGAGGGTCGCATGGATTCAACTCAGTATCAGCAGATTCTTGACAATAATGTACAAGAATCAGTGACGAAGTTGAAGTTACGCAGGGGATGGATATTTCAGCAAGACAATGATCCAAAACACCGCTCCAAATCTACTCAGGCATTCATGCAGAGGAACAATTACAATGTTCTGGAATGGCCATCCCAGTCCCCAGACCTGAATATCATTGAACATCTGTGGGATGATTTGAAGCGGGCTGTCCATGCTCGGCGACCATCAAACTTAAATGAACTGGAATTGTTTTGTAAACAGGAATGGTCACAAATACCTTCATCCAGGATCCAGGAACTCATTAATAGCTACAGGAAGCGACTAGAGGCTGTTATTTTTGCAAAAGGAGGATCTACGAAATATTAATGTCACTTTTATGTTGATGTGCCCATACTTTTGCACCGGTCAAATTTTGTTAAAATGCAGATTGCACATTTTCTGTTAGTTATATTTCTGGATTCAAATGAGGTTTATTGTACAGAGTCCATCAGTTATAAGATATATGAAACTGAAATAGCTGTTGCAAAAACCATAATTGGTATAAAGAAAAAAGGTTAACATTAATAGGGGTGCCCAAACTTTAACATATGACTGTATGTGCCCTTGTAGTCCAATAGTTCCTTATTACGCATCACTTTATGCGTCTGTGAGAGTAGCTGCTTGCTGCTATGGAAGTGAAAATGGGCACCATTACTGTCTGTGTCCCTGTGCCGCTAGTTGCACCAGTGGTATGTCTACCCCTGTAGAATGGAGATTAAATAAATGTGTACCAGAAAGATGATTGCAAAAGATTAAATTACTTACAACCTGCAGAAACATCCATACAATCTATTTAGCTGCTGCTGTTCTTCTTCTTCATGATCACTTCTGTACCTGTGATCCCTGGATGATCTATAAATCAACTGGATTCAATAAGCAATGCAAACTAAAATATACAAAGACAAAACTGGTACAACTAGTTTTATGTAAACATTTCCATACTGAAATTTTATGTGCACCCTTGTTTTTTATTCTCAGGTTTCTAAGCAGAAGATTTGTAGTCTACAAAGCAGGAGTACAAGTAACTAAGCAAATGAACTGTAGTACCCTCAGAAGCCTACAAACTAGGTGAAAGGTAATTTCATGTCAGCAGCTCGGAGACAACAACAATATCCAGACTCCTCTGTGAATGGTTTAATTATCAGCGATAGAAAAAAACTGCAACATCGAGTATAGTTGATGTCTCACTTTCTGATTTACATACTTGTTTTCCTTACATGACCTCTAAGTTCTTCTGTTGTAAAAAAAAAAAAAAAAGACTTGGCAGCTTAGTCCCTCGGCTACAGCATTACTCTATGGAAAGTGCAGACCTTTAAATTAAATCTGGGGTCTCCCTGTTAACAAAGGTGTATAAAAAAATCTGGATTTTCATCAAGAATAAGGCTACTTTTACACTTGCCATGTTTTTTGCGGCCCGTTTTTGCGGGTCTTTTTTGCGGGCCGTATTGCCGTAATTTTCACGGTATTCCACAAAAACGGGCCACAAAAATCTTCTCGGATCTCCATTTTTACCCATAGTCCCCCATAACTGCAGCCTCCCCTACACTCCTCTACAACAAAGGGGGGGGGCTTTTCAGCACCCCTACACACCTGAAGGAGAACAATGATTCTCTCCAGATCCATCTTGTATCTTGAGTCTCTGCAGGCATGGAGTGATAAACCTCAAAGTGATAAACAGGAAGTACATGGAAGTGTCCTAGTAAAAATATGGCATTCGGCCAATACGGTCTTTACGGTGTACCGCAAAATTAACACACTGGGCAAGCTTCCGTTGTTTTTGCGGCCCCATTCATTTTCAATGTGGACCGTGTCCGTAAGCCGTGAAAAATATCAGCTCGATATTTTTTCTCTGCGGTAAATACGGCCCTCACGGCCATTTGGCAATGGCACTCCTACGATTTTTTGTGTCCCCATAGAAATCTATTGGGGGCGCAAAAACGGGCCGCAAAAACACGGCAAGTATAAAAGAAGCCTAAAACTACCAATTTTTCATCCATATTGTTTTGCGTATGGCATCACTTTTTATGGTTTTTATGCATTTGCAGTGAATAAAATGAATAAGACCAGAAAACAGTTTCCTATATTAAAAATGGCAATGTACTGTTAAAATTACTGACGTAATTATTTTTTTTATGTTTTCAGACAGGTTACACAATAGATAATGAATCATAAATATTCTAAGTATACTGTATGTCTATATAGGATAGGTGAGAGAGTGTAGCCAGCAGGGATGGGGGCGTGACCCACTTCTTGCCGCCGACAAACACGAGACTGAGACAAGGGTTGTGTTCAACAGGTCCGTCTTTATTGGCCGCCTCACTGACGACCACCGCAATTCACCACAGGTATTTCACACTTCTTTTATTCACAGACCTGGGTACCTTCACTTCTTATTTACATCGTCATGGCATCCTTTGTGGCTCTTCTCACTGTGGCTGCCCTAGGCCTATCCACCACAGCACTTCACCATTCCAAGTATGCCGTCCACTTGGTACCCTCAGACCGTCTGTGGCAACTGTCCTTTGGGCCACCCCCCGTGACCGTCTCAACTGTCAGTTACTCTGCGGAGCCTTTCTACTGTCTCTCTCTCTACAGCAGAACCTCCTTACTAGTGAGCTCCCCTGGCTGACTGGACTTTCCAGAACCTTCCCTCAACCTCTTATACTCCCAGTCCTGGTAGCTCTGCCCACTATCACCTAACAGTTTCTTAGACCAATGGCAGTTACACCGTCAAACTCCTACACTCCCCACTGCCCTCTAATGGTCAAACTACCACACAGCACCGCTTTCTCTTTATCTCAGCGCTTTTGTACCTACACTGCGCTACCCCTCTGCCTCTTCCTACAGGCAGATCTATCCGTCAGTTCAACCTCCCTACATCTGTGACTCAGAAGAATAGTTTGACGACATTTGAAACCATAGAAACCTATATCAATTGAAATATGATTATTATATTTACAACCAAAGTCAACATGTATATGTGAATTGGATATTAAATTTGTTATTTCAAAAATATTGACTATAAATTACAGTACCAGAAAGACAAAATTGATGACTGACCAAAACCATTCATTGATGGAAGTGTTTTTGCTTTGGACACTATGGACACTGGCCAAAAAGTTCTTGTTAAACGTAAATACCTGAAAAAAAAACACGCAGGGACATGCGTTTAATTGGGACTGTGCCATGCCACATGCCAGAAAGGATTTTCGTAAGTATTGCAATGTGGTCTGATGGGGTAGTGAACCTGTTAATGTAGGTGCATTGTTTTACAATTAATTTTTTCCTTTTTTTCCACCTTCACAGTGAAGAGAATTAACGTCCACTGGCGTTCGATGAAGGATTGCTTCAATAAGGAAATGAGGGAGGAGATTCAGGTTTAAAGTGGTGCTGCTCCATCGCTGAGAAAATATAAATACAACCGTCGTCGACTTTAGTTTAAAAGGCCTGCGCTTGCTCAGCGAACATGAGCATCTTTTGTGTTGTCTTACTATTATATAAACTATATACATTTTTTACTAATGTTTTTCATTTATTTTCCACACAGAACCTGGAGCAGCACAACACAATCTGGATCTTCCTCAGTTGGAGTGGACCCTCATCAACCAGCGAACGAATAGGCCCAATCCCAATCATCCACCAGTGATGGAGCAACCAGGCAGGCTTCACATGCTGGGGAACAGGCAGCAGGTCCATCTGGTTTTCTCCTCTCCCAGTCCTCTGCCACTGGTTTTGTTGGGTCTTCTCATCAGCGGCAGAGGGTCTGGGAGAGGCAAGTCATGCCCGAGTTTATTCACTTAGGCTCAATCTTCCGGGATGGGATGAAGGTGGTTTTGGAAAGACTGGATAGTAGGTTCATTTAGTGAATATACTTTCCCAGGAAGTCCACAGATGCCTTGACCGCCTGGAAGTCGACCTTCAGAGACCGGTACAACATTTTTTTACTTCAATCGAGCGGTGCATGTCGGAAAACCTACCGCCTGATCTCCAGCTGAACGTGATGCAGGCCTGCCAAGCTGCTTATAGCCAGGCATTGCAGCAGTCCCGATATCAGCAGTAGGCACAAAGTTTGTTACCTACAGGTCAACAAGGGCCAGCACAGCAGCAGTGGCAGAATCCTCCAGCACCTTTGCAAGCATCTCAAGGACTTGGATACCTGTCTGCAAAACAACTGATGACAGCGCAAGTGACCTATCCACCACCATCGCTGGACATTAGGACTGTTCTTACAGTACCCAGCTCCACCACGCAGCCGAGTGCAGCAGCCATGCAGCCTTCAACTTCCACCGTGCAGCCAAGTGCAGCACCCCAGGAACCAGCAAAGTGGGCAGGAAAAGAAAAGTGGGAAAGAAACATTGCCCACCACCTCCACCCTCACCTCCCAATATGTCTCCGTTTCCAAGACTTTCCCCACATTCTCTTGGTTCTCTCCCTTCCAATGTGTCAATCCCTTCCAGTTTGTATTCCACTCCTAATGTGTCCTCTTCCCCAATGTTAAATCTGCTGCCAATATTTCTGACCCAATCCTCCAATTAGTGCTACTTCCCCTGTAACAACTTCCCCAGCCACTCCTAGCCAATAATCTGAGCCCAACACCCCCCTGGTCCACAATGTCACACCTTCCACCCACCACCGAACCTAAACCCACTTTTCATGTATTTTTTTTTGTTAATAAAAAATATTTTGTTTTTATAATCACTGTGTTTATCTCTTGATTTTAAAACGTGCACGTGGGTATTGTATAACGGGTGTTACAGTGGAGGTTTTATTATTATTAAAGTTAGCAAACAATACAGGTACAAGTAGCAAACAATACAGGCACCTTTACAAGCGGTTATTATTATTTATTTATATAGCGCCATTAATTCCATGCTGTACATGAGAAGGGGGTTACATACAAAGTTGTAAATATCATTAACAGTAAACAAGTTTACAATGACAGACTGGTACAGAGGAGAGAGGACCCTGTCCTTGCGGATTTACATTCTATGGGATAGTGAGGAAGAGACAGAAGGTCGGGGGTGCAACAGCTCTGGTGGTATTGATGCGGCGGCTCCGGTCGGTGCTGAGGCTTAAACCATTTTGTCTTGCTATGCCACATGTCCAATATCCGAAGCAAAGTAGGCAGCAAATTTATCCCTCATTTGGGCAACTTGGTAATCCTGCAATGTGGTAATAACAGGTTCCTCAAGTTTAAAGTGTTGTTGCTCTTTCACCAGGATGTCATTGTGCAGAACAACACACACTTTCACAACCTCATTAATTGTATCAATTTTTAGATTGATGGCTGTTCCCAAAATGCCCCACTTAGATACCAGAAATCTAACAGCACACTCCACAGTTCTTCGTGCCCTTGTCAGTCGGTAGTTGTATATCCTTTTGGTGTGATTCAAGTCCCAAATTGAGTACAGTTTTATGAGGTTGGCACAAATTTGGAACGCCTCATCCCCAACCACAGCAAATGGCACTGGCGATCCTGCAGTGTTCGGAAGAGGTCATAGCTGTGGAAAAATGGAATCATTGCCATACAAACGTTGGCCCATGTAAGAGTTTTTCAAAGTCTGTGAGCCATTTCCTCATCCAAATGAGCCAACGTCCACGTCGGCAAATCGACAGTCAGCATCTGCAATCGCCATGAGAACAATGTAAAATTATTTTTTGTAAATGAAATACTTGGATCCACTACCAGCAGGTTTCATAATCTGAATGTGTTTCCTGTCCACAGTCCCAAAAAAGTTTGGAAAATTACAAATGTCTTAGAATTTTGCAGCATTTTCCAGCCAGAGTTCGGTTGTGGGTTGGGAGAGGAATTCTTCACGCAGAACATCACATAAAGCACAGCAGGTGTCACCAACAATCCCAGAAAGCATGGACACTCCAATCCGGAATTGAAAATGTAGAGGTGATAAAGTCTCTCCGGTTGCCAGTAATCTGCCGAACAGAAAATGAGGAAAAAAATCAGCAAATGGCTTTTAGAACAATCATTTAACCCCTTAACGACCAGGGGTATTTTTGGTTTTACATTTTCATTTTTCCCTCCCCTTCTTTCCAGAGCCATAACTTTTTTATTTTTCCGTTTATATGGCCATGTGAGGGCTTATTTTTTGCGAGACAAGTTGTACTTTTAAATGACATCATTGGTTTTACCATATCGTGTACTCGAAAACGGGAAAAAAATTCCAAGTGCGGTGAAATTGCAAAAAAAGTGCAATCCCACACTTGTTTTTTGCTTGGCTTTTTTGTTAGGTTCACTAGATGCTAAATCTGACCTGCCATTATGATTCTCCAGGTCATTACGAGTTCATAGACACCAAACATGTCTATGTCCTCTTTTATCTAAGTGGTGAAAAAAAATTCCAAAGTTTGCTAAAAAAAAAAAAAAAAAAAAAAAAAAATTGCGCAATTTTCCGAGACCCGTAGCGTCTCCATTTTTCATGATCTGGGGGTCGGGTAGGGCTTATTTTTTCCGTGCCGGACTGACGTTTTTAATGATACCACATTTGTGCAGATATGTTCTTTTGATCGCCCGTTATTGCATTTTAATGCAATGTCTTGGTGACCAAAAAAACGTAATTCTGGCGTTTTGAATTTTTTTCTCACTACGCCGTTTAGCGATCGGGTTAATGCTTTTTTTTATTGATAGATTGGGCAATTCTGAACCCGGCGATACCTAATGTGTATGTGGGATTTTTTTTTTACTGTTTTATTTTGATTGGGGCGAAAGGGGGGTGATAACTTTTAGGTTTTTTTAATTTTTTTTTATTTTTAAACATTTTTTTTACTTTTGGCATGCTTCAATAGCCTCCATAGGAGGCTAGAAGCTTGTGCAACCCGATCGGCTCTGCTACATATGGGCGATGAGCAGATCGCCCATATGTAGCAGATTTACTGCTGTGCTTTCAGTGCCGACCACCGGGTGGCGCTGAAAGCCATATGCCTGGAACAACCATAGAGGTCTCATAGAGACCTCTGGTTGTCCAGGCAACATGGCGCCGACCCCCGATCACGTTAAGGCGGGTCGGCGATGAGGTAATTTCCGGCCCGGCTGCCGGAAATGCTATTTAAATGCCCGCTGTCAGCTTTGACAGCGGCATTTAACTAGTTAATAGGCGCGGGCGGACGGCAATTCCGCTTGCGCCTATTGCGGGCACATGTCAGCTGTTCATAACAGCTGACATGTCCCGGCTTTGATGCGGGCTCAGCGCCGGAGCCCTCATCAAAGCAGGGGAAATGTCTGATGACGGACTGTGTCCGTCATTAGACATTAAGGGGTTAATAACAGGTGTTTCTTTTTCAAAATTACATCCCTCAGGGTCACCAACAGACGTTACTCAGCAGGAAATGCTCAATGTAGCTGTGCGTCCTGCCTGGTGATGGATCCTCGGACACGTAACAGCAAGTCATGGAAGCTCTGCTCCAAAATTCCAGTGTAGTCAAAAAACTTTTCTGAGGTTTCATGCAGCTCTGTGTGCAACGAGTGGTAGGCTCCACGGCTCTCTCAGACTTCTACAATGGGGTGTTGCCAATAGCGATGAAGACATCTTCTCTGTCTTTCTCTTCTTTCTTCTTCACAAGCCACAGCAAAGGCAACAGCCAATTTCACTGACAGATCAAGATTAATCATGAAGCTCTCCACGCTCCATCCTTCAGCTGGATACAGCAGAAAAAGACGAGGATTTTATCTGTGCAATGTGTCTATATATAGAAATCCCATGAGACGCCCATTGTGTGTCTGGTGTCAAGGAAACTCTACTGGAAAAGCATTGGAAATATCGAACGCATGCGCAGAAACAATACAGATGCATGCAAAAAGTCATACAAACGCATGCACACTCAGAGTTTTTTTGGCATCATGCGTAAGATGATGCTGATAAATGCTGTGTAAACATGCATTTGCCCATGCAGATGATACGCTGTGCACAGAAATGCTAATGTGAACCTAGCCTAAATGATATGAGCCTTTTAATGAATCAGGAGCGTCTCCTCCAAATTGACTCCTCATCAAGACCGGCGTTGATGAATCGCCCCAGTGAGCGTGCTGTACTTGCTGCTCCTGCTCTTTGACCGAGATCCTATTCTGCAGCATGTGCTGACCAGGACATAAGTCAAGGAGCGGTGGGTGTGATTACTGTGATTGCTCTGTGTAGTGTACTGACTGATCACAGACTTGGCACAGCCCAGATGACTCGAACTGAGCGGCTGCAGGAATAATAAAGAGTTGTGGCCAAAGGTTTTGAGACTGACACTAATTTTGATTTTACAAAGTGTGCTTTAAAAGGAGGCTGACATTTGAAATCATTGTCTTCTTCTGTTAAACTTGGTTAACTCCAATGAAACGCGTACAGTAGGGTGTTTCATTTTTCCGAAGTTATGATTTTCATATGACTTTGCTTGAATCCTTGGTCTAAGTCATCTAAAAGATCCATGTAAAAAATTTTAGCGAAATTGATTAATATTTAGGGGTTGCACACTTTGATATGAAAATACTGAAATTCATGAAAATGTATCATCGACATCACACTAATGCGTATGTTGTGTTTCTATTATGTTTTGCAGGTAGTTAAACTGAAAATGAGTACTAGAAAGGGAATTTAGTTACTTGAAAAGGTGCCTGGTGGTGATTTTTTGGGTGTTTGACTCCCTTCCAAGGAACAAGTGCTTTTAGTTTTTATTTTCCATCACAAGGAAATGAAAGAAACACTCGTGTGCTGCTAAATCCACAAGGATTGTTATGGCAAGGACGCAGGAGAGGTTTTCTTCTGATGACTCCTCCATGAAGGCCATATTTGTGCAGGTGTCTCTGAACAGCAGAACAATGTACTACAACTCCAGAGTTTTCTGAGCACACAAATCTCCAAGGGAGCCCAAACTTTTGCATTGCAATTTAAAATGAAAAAAAAATGCCAATATTTTTTTCCAGACTGAAATACAAAGGAAATGTGTCATCTTTAACTTTAGACCTTTTAGAGATAATTTCATCTTCAACTTGCTTAACTGTTCGCAATAACAGTGACTTTGACCAGGTGTGCCCAAACTTTTGCATGCCACTGTATAATTTTATTGCTTTTTTTCATGCAAATCTTAAACTATAGCAACTTTACATACAGTCATGGCCAAAAGTATTGACACACCTGCAATTCTGTCAGATAATACTCAGTTTCTTCCTGAAAATGATTGCAAACACAAATTCTTTGATATTATTATCTTCATTTAATTTGTCTTAAATGAAAAAACACAAAAAGAATTGTCCTAAAGCCAAATTGGATATAATTCCACACCAAACATAACAAAGAGGGTGGACAAAAGTATTGGCACTGTTCGAAAAATCATGTGATGCTTCTCTAATTTGTGTAATTAACAGCACCTATAACTTACCTGTGGCACCTAACAGGTGTTGGCAATAACTAAATCACACTTGCAGCCAGTTGACATGGATTAAAGTTGACTCAACCTCTGTCCTGTGTCCTTGTGTGTACCACATTGAGCATGGAGAAAAGAAAGAAGACCAAAGAACTGTCTGAGGTTTTGAGAAACCAAATTGTGAGGAAGCATGAGCAATATCAAGGCTACAAGTCCATCTCCAAAGACAAGAATGTTCCTGTGTCTACCGTGCGCAGTGTCATCAAGAAGTTTAAAGCCCATGGCACTGTGGCTAACCTCTCTAGATGTGGCCGGAAAAGAAAAATTGACAAGAGATTTCAATGCAAGATTGTGCGGATGTTGGATAAAGAACCTCCACTAACATCCAAACAAGTTCAAGCTGCCCTGCAGTCCGAGGGTACAACGGTGTCAACCCGTACTATCCGTCGGCATCTGAATGAAAAGGAACTGTATGGTAGGAGACCCAGGAAGACTCCACTTCTTACCCCGAGACATAAAAAAGCCAAGCTGGAGTTTGCCAAAACTTACCTGAAAAAGCCTAAAACATTTTGGAAGAATGTTCTCTGGTCAGATGAGACAAAAGTAGAGCTTTTAGGGCAAAAGCATCAACATAGAGTTTACAGGAGAAAAAAGAGGCATTCAAAGAAAAGTACACGGTCCCTACAGTCAAACATGGCAGAGGTTCCCTGATGTTTTGGGGTTGCTTTGCTGCCTCTGGCACTGGACTGCTTGACCGTGTGCTTGGCATTATGAAGTCAGAAGACTACCAACAAATTTTGCAGCATAATATAGGGCCTAGTGTGAGAAAGCTGGGTCTACCTCAGAGGTCATGGGTCTTCCAGCAGGACAATAACCCAAAACACACTTCAAAAAGCACTAGAAAATGGTTTGAGAGAAAGCACTGGAGACTTCTAAGGTGGCCAGCAATGAGTCCAGACCTGAATCCCATAGAACACCTGTGGAGAGATCTAAAAATGGCAGTTTGGAGAAGGCACCCTTCAGATATCAGGGACCTGGAGCAGTTTGCCAAAGAAGAATGGTCTAAAATTCCAGCAGAGCATTGTAAGAAACTCATTGATGGTTACCGGAAGCAGTTGGTCGCAGTTATTTTGGCTAAAGGTTGTGCAACCAAGTATTAGGCTGAGGGTGCCAATACTTTTGTCCGGCCCATTTTTGGAGTTTTGTGTGAAATGATCAATGTTTTGCTTTTTGCTTCATTCTCTTTTGTGTTTTTTCATTTAAGACAAATTAAATGAAGATAATAATACCAAAGAATTTGTGTTTGCAATCATTTTCAGGAAGAAACTGAATATTATCTGACAGAATTGCAGGGGTGTCAATACTTTTGGCCATGACTGTAGGCCAGAAAAATGACAATATATCACACGATCCTCTTATTGACACTTTTTATGCCACATTTGGACATGGCACAAATTTTGCTGTGGATTTTGCAGCACGTTTTTACCTCTTACAAAATGTGACTTTTTAGACAAAATTCTGTAACGACTCAGCATGACAAAGATCATACTGCATATAGAAAATCCACAGCCTTCCCCACAGTCTGCACAAATGTCTCCTGCCACCTAGAAAAGGGGTTTCCTAATACCTGGGTTACTAGCCTTATGATGTACTTGGGGGGGACTTCAGTGCAGAGCAGACAATCTGAATAAGGCCTTGGTGTCGAATAATCAATATTTCCCCTTTCTTTTCTTTCCTAAAACAGATTCATACTCTTGTTCCCATTTAGCAGCTTTTATTATCCTCTCTATATCTTTTCCATTTTCTTTTTTTAGAACAAGGAATAAAAAAAAAAACAAAACAAAAGCAAAAACAAAAACAAGAAATAAAAAAAAAAACTGGATTTTTAAAGGTACTATAAAAAGCAGAAGTTAAACAGAAGTCCTTGTACACAAAGGGGGATTGCATTAGGGTCAGTGTGCCTCCGGCAGAATTACGGTTGAAAATGAAGAACAACGTGTGAAAATGGTGGACTACCTCAACAATGTCTTGAAAGATGGCAGTCATCCAAGAGAAGATTACAAAGATCTATTACAGCTATCACTTCTATATCTTGGAGGTTGGGATGAAAATGATTTCGAATTTAGGGTTCCAGGGGCTCTGACTGGAGCAAGGTGGATGGCAAAGGCCATATATGTCCTCAAAATTGTGCTAGTCACTACACAATTGCATATGTCTGATACCGAATTGAAAGGAATAAGAAAATTAGCACGTTTTGTCTGTCTGATATATGTCCACTTTTGGCACGAGGCAATTGTAAGACGATGGGCTCCAAAGAATGATTTGGAGATGCTACAGCTTTTGCAATATTATCCAGATAAAGATGTCAGAGAACGGGCCCTCACTATGGCTAAGAGACACATCTGGTATCTGTCAGAAACTAACAGGAGTGGCATTTTTGGATGAACGTATCGGTCAGGCTGAGAAGGAGAAGATGTTTGAAAATTTAAGAATGAAACCTGAAAAGAAAAAGGAACTGAAACGATTGGAAGGTAAAAGCCTAGTTTTTGAAGGAAAAGACCTCAGCAATTTTGTTACAAGTAAAGCAAAGACATTCTTTGAATTATTTGGGATCCACGACATAGAAGAATATTGCAGTGATACACTAAGAAGCTCCATCAATGCTCTTAGGCTATGTACCCACGTATGCAGAAAATTCCTGACTGAAAACCGGACTCTTTCCCAGAAAACGCGTGTTTTTGCATAAAAAACGCACTTTTTTATGCGTTTTTTTTTTCCGGAGCGTCCCCAGTATCATAGAAAATAGTTAGAAATGTGGATTTTTTCCATGAAATTAATGAGCATGCTGCGTTTTTTACTGCGATGTGTTTTTTCGCGGAAAAAACACATCAATATGCACAAAAAGTGCAGAATTCATTAAAATGAATGGGATTCTTCTTTTAGGCGTTTTTAAAGCATTTTTGCCAGTAAAAATGCTTAAAAAACACGAAAAAAACGCTTACGTGTGCACATACCCTTAAGGTGGTGAATGACACCGCAGAAAGGGGCATTGCTCTGATAAAGAAGTTTAATAATTCAATCAGAGATGAACAACAGAAACAGTTCTTGTTAAGAGTTGTCGACTATCATAGAAAAGCCGTCACCAAGCGAACAAAAGAAGGAGTTGCATCTTTCACAGCACATTAGTGTAAATCATTTAATACGTATGCTACTGCCTATCAATGTTACTGTTTATTGTTACTATTATTCTAAGTTTTTAATTGTTTGAATTTCTAATTAAAAATACTTAACATTGAAAATATGTTTTTTGAGTACTTTTATTAAACTGATAAAAGAGTGCAACCTCTAAATATTGTTCGATCGTCTTGAAATTTGGCATATATACTTTTTACATTAGTGAGACTCGGGGCGTAAGCAATTTTTACCATACAAAATGAAACACCCTAGCGTACAGTCATCATTGATCATAAAGATTATTATTATCATTTCAATTTGTGAAAAGAGCTTTATGGGCAAAAACATTGCAAATCGTAGGTTGCCCCTAAATCAGCCATTTATAAGATCATCAAGAACTTCAAACAGAAAGACTAAGAAAGACCAGCAAGTGCAATAACCATATTTTACAAAGGATTCAGCTATGGAAATGGTTCAACATTGGTGCAGAGCTAACTCATGGATTGCAGAATACCGGTGTCAATGCATCTGCAGAAACAGTGAGGCTAAGGCCTGTTTCACACTTCAGTTTTTTGTTTCAGTTAAAATCCGCCAAAAAGGCGGAAAGCGGATCCGTTCCTAACTGATATGAACGGATGCCACCGGATCCGTTTTTTTGACGGATCCGCAGAATGAAGAATTTTAAAAGAACCGCTGCCTGGGAAGAGAGAGAGTGAGAGAGAGAGACTTTTTTCTCTGTCCGCCAGAAATGATTTCAGGGTTAAAATTCCTCCTGACTTCATTCCTCCGGGCACGCGCTGTATAAAAATGCGGATCCTGCAGTAAAAAAAAAAGTTACATGGTCCGTCCAGGCATCTCGGCGGACGCAAAAAAATTGACGGATCCACAAAGAAAATCCAACGGATGGCCATCCGTCAAGATCCGCCGGTAATGCAAGTCAATGGGGAAAAAAACGGACCCGCCAAAAAAAATGGCGGATCTGTTTTTTGCAAAAACGGCGGATTTTGACTGATGGTTAAAAACGGAAGTGTGAAACACGCCTAAGGCTTTTGGATGCTTGGAAGCTAAGTTGAAGTCAAGAAAGTTAGCTGAGAAATCCACCTCTCTCCAATAATAACATCAAGGACACATTGATATTCTGCAGTAACAACAGTAAATGGATTGCAGAGGACTTGGGTAACGTTAAATTCTCTGATTAAGCCCCTCTCAGACTGTTTGACTTATCTAGTAGAATGACTAGAAAAGGTGAGCACTTCCATAAAGTTTAACACAAACCGACATATTTGAAACATCTATTCACTCCCTATTTGGGAAAGATGCCAAATGACAACAAGGAAATGGGACAACTCCCATAATGAATAAATCCTATAGAGAATAAGTGGAGTGTAATGCCCCAAAAAATGCAACAAAATACCACTTTAATGAAAAAATTATACAAACTTTATTGGACAATACAAAAACATAATAAGACAAAAAATGTATAAAAAAGATCAGTAATATTGATGGATAAATGGTGATGACACAACGGACACAGATAGCAGCACCATAATATTCCATGTTGGCAGAATGCAGCCAAATTCTGATAGATCCATATTATGTACAGTATATTGTGGCATGGCGACTGGTCATGTGATTGATGGGCGGTATGTATCGCAGAGATGGATGGCCCTGTGATGGAAGCCTGGGCGTGTTTTGCTCAGCAGATCTACTGCTGAGGGTTTTTGCTATACATTGGGAGGCTACCAGGTGAATTGGAGAGATGGGTGGGTCCAGTCACCTACATACCCACCCAAGGGGTGTGTGTCTGAATACCCAAGATGAATCCTGTATGTGGTTGTGTATGTTTAAGGACCTGTGGTGATGTCATGATGACTTGACCAGTGCATGTGATGTTACCTCACCTGTGGGTGTGGTTAAGGCTACCTAATGGAGCCTGTGAGTTTGAACACATGTGGCAGTGCTGGCTAGGCTGAGCCAGAGGAAGGAGCCCTGTGAGACACCTCAGGAATGGACGGTCTGAAACCATGAGTGATACTGACTGGGATCAGTGAGAGACATAGTGGGATACCTCTGAGAATAAGAGGCATCCGGGAATCTGTGTGGCCGACACCAACAGGTAATGGACAGGAATCCGTGTTGTGCTCACTGGGGTCAGAAAGAGACTGTGTTTAGGCTATAGAGACTGTGTGCTGGACATGGCACAGCCTGTGTGTCCACAGGTCTGAGAGCGCGGAGCTCTACTATGGGCTTTGAGGATCCATCTGTCTGATGTAAGACTGTTTGCATTTTGTTCATGCTTCCATGGTTTATGGAGAAAATAAACCACATAGACTGTTTTAAATGAAAGATCGTTCCTGTGTGCATGTTATATCGCTGCCAAGCGAGTACACCCCAACCCGCTAGTGATCGCTACGTCACAATATCTATATCAAGTATATTGTGTGCACCAGAAATTATCCATAACACCATGGAGTATTGAACATTATAAAGAATCTAAACTATCTCATGGAGGGGTCACTACAGTGGCAACACCCACCAAGAATATAGTATATGATTAACAGACAAGCAGATATATACCACGAAAATAAAGTGCCAGATGCAGAGAAAAGTGCTGCAAAACTAGTGCTTACCCATGTGGGACATAGATATAGTGCGCACTGAGTCCTTAACCCCAACGCATGTTTTGCGCTGGGCTTCGTCAGGGGGCTTGTGCGGGTTGCTGTATAGTGGAGGACTTTATATCATGCCACCACAGCTGACCATGATTACTGCCGCTCTGTGGAGTGCATGAGAGGTGGGTCCCGGGTCGTGGCAACGTCACATCCAGCAGTTCCAGCATCAGGGAGGGTCAAGGATAAACTTCTCCTATGACGTCAATGACCCACTCCAAGCTGATTGGACACCACTGCGCATACGCACGCCGTGGCAGCCATCTTAAGTACTGGCTAAAGTTTGGGCAGGAGATGTCAAAGATATATAACCTTAATATAATGCAATATCATTATCCAACAATGAATCATAACACATAAAGGCACCTAATATCTAGCAATAGATCAATACAAATACAAAAGTGGCAATGAATTCAGATTAGAGACTACTGTTCAGGCATGCTGATATCCATTCTGGTATCAATGGAAGCCTGCATCTATGAGCCCAGACATGTTTCATGTAGATGGATCATTATGGCATGGTCCTCCCCATAGAAAAAGGTTCCCCAGCGAGGATCCAATATATATACTGAATATGAATCTAAAATAAATAAAATTAACAAACAGCAACAATTAAAAACAGGAGAAACAAGAACATAGCCCTTTTGCACATCACAAAAAGGTTCCAAAAGAGCGCTTCTCATTTAGCCCGTGGGGTGACATAGTACCGAGAGAGACTATCCAGTTGAGTCAATATTTTTTTCAGGTCCCCACCCCTGAAACCGGAATTCACCCTGTCAATGCCTCGGACCCTAAGTGCATGTGGATCGCAATTATGGCACAGCTTAAAATGCCGCAGGACATTCTTTAATTCAGAAACATCAATAACATCCCTAGCCGATGTAATATCTCTGACATGTTCCCTGACTCTAATACGAAGCTCCCGAGAAGTAAGACCAATGTAAATCAAATTACAAGTACACACCGCGTAATATACAACGTAGCTGGTGCTACATGATTGTGACATCGGCGGTTATGCCCGCCGATGACCCTTCTGCTGCGGCGCGCGCTGCTGCGTTTCCTCACCTGCGCGCTCCCGCCCGGTCACGCGCCCACCGTCCACTCGTCCTTACGGCGGCTCCTGGCTCCCGCCCCCTGGTTCGCGCTCGCCGCCTTCCGCGCTCTCTCTCCTGCGGTGGGCGGCGCTGAGGGGCGGGCTTGGGTGACGCACTTCCGGGGGTTGCTGTACTTCAGGCGTCCTCGCTGTTAGGAGGACGCCTGATGATTGTGTAGTTTTTCTGCACCCTCTGGCCTCTACAGTTCTCCTGTAGCTCAACCGCTTCCGCCTGACTCGCCCTGTCGCCCCCTGTCTCGTGTCTCCCTTCCCTTCCAGTCTGCCTGGGCGCTGCCTTCCATCCCCGGTGCCGTCCTCTGTCTCCAGTCCGCCTTGGTCTTTCCACTGCCTGTCTTCCGTATTGTTTCTGTCCTGCGCCACTGGTCCCTGCTCGTTTTTCGCACCGTTGCCTCCCCTGTCCTTCTGTCCGTGGAGCCGTCCCTCTTGGTTCCGGCTGTCGCGCCTCCGTCCTCTGTGGTCCTGCCCCAAACGATCCCTGTATAGGGGTCGGTCTTCACCTGGTGTGCTCGGCCCAGGGGCTCTGGATCCGCGATCCAGAGGGTCCACTCTCTAACTTAATTTTCCCTCTAGTATTACAGTATCATCAGGCCATGGACCCCGCCGGTGCCGCGGCTGCCACTCAAAAGGAACTGCTCTTCCTTAGAGAAAATCAGACCCGTATCATGTCATTCATGAAGTCCATGGACACCCGGCTCTCCGCTCTTCAAACCGCAGACCCAGCACACGCACCTCTCTTAGCCAGTCTCCAGCAGGAGCTCGCACAACAGCGCGATGCTCAGTCTCACATTTTGGGGTATATGGCGTCCGTGGATGATCGGCTGCTTTCTTTGCAGTCCTCTGCGGCCGCTCCCACCCAAGCCCGGGACACCGTCTCTTTTCCTCCCCCCGTCTCGGTAAACCGCCCAGGTACTGTGGGGACCCAAAATTGTGTAGGGGATTTTTAAATCAGTGCAGATTGCACTTTGATCTGTCGCCCCAACAGTATCCTTCGGACCGTGCTAAAGTGGCCTTTATAATCTCCCATCTAGAGGGGGAGGCGTTGGCTTGGGTGAATCCATTATGGGAGAGGGATGACCCGGTGGTGACCAACATCCAGTGTTTTTTGGAGACATTCCGTAAGGTTTTTGATGAACCTGGACGCCTTGCTTCCTCCACAGAGGCCCTTTTTAACCTCAGCCAGGGGTCCCTTACGGTAGGGCAATACGCCATCCGTTTTCGGACCTTGTCCTCGGAGCTGGGGTGGAATAACGAAGCCCTGGTTGGTGCGTTTTGGAGAGGACTTTCTGGTAAAATCAAAGACGAGTTGGCCGGGCGTGACCTTCCCACCACCCTGGAAGATCTCATCTCCCTGGCTACTCGCATCGACCTGCGTTTTCAGGAACGCGCCAGAGAGTCAGCCAGGGAGAGGAGGCCCTTTAGGTTATACCAAGCTCCCATTCCGCACACCGTTGCTCTCCCTAGTAACACCGCCCCTGAGCCCATGCAAGTAGATCGCATCAAGCTGTCTGAACAACGGCGTAAGGAGAGGATGACCAAGGGACTCTGTCTCTATTGTGGAGGGGCCAATCACTTCATACGCACTTGTCCTGAGAGACCGGGAAACGCATCCGCCTAGGCCAGGTAGGAGAGGGCCCCCTAGGTGATCCGACCCCCTCTCTTCCACTTACTGTTTCAGCTCTACTTATTTCAGGTCGGGGGCGTAGCTCTGTGGAGGCGTATGTGGACTCGGGCGCGGCAGGCAACTTCATCCACCAGGAGGAGGTTGACAGACTCCAGATTCCCGTGGTCGTCCTAAGTAACCCTCGAGCAATCACCTCCGTTGATGGCAAACCTCTTCCTGGGCTCATCACCACGGTAACCACTGAAGTAAACCTGCAAGTTGGCGCACTTCATTCTGAAAAGATTGCCTTTTATGTCCTGCCTCAGTTATCCCACGCCATTCTCTTGGGGCTACCTTGGCTTAGGCGGCATGAGCCAGTTATCGACTGGCGCTCCGGAGAGATCCTGCGCTGGGGGCACGCCTGCCATGTAAGCTGTTTACGTACCCTGGTCCGTTCCCATCCTCAGCTCAAGCCTACAGACCTCCCTGGTCTTCCTGTGCCATACCACGCCTATGCTGATGTTTTCTGCAATTGCAAAAAAAGGGGGAGACAAAAAAGCACAATAGGGTCCTGTCCACGTTACAAAAGACAGTATATCATGAAATATGCTCACCTGGTTAGGATGAGATAAGAGCGTGTAGGTAGCGGCTGCTGCAGATCCACAGGTCTTCAGTGACCAAAGAAATGATGAATCCAAAGGGAGTTTGTAGCTATATTCCGCGCTGCCGCTTTAGACAAATTCCAGGAGAATGCTGTATGATTGCAGTGGTTTTATTCTACGCGTTTCAGGGGTCTCATGCCCCCTTCATCAGGAAATACCACAAATACATACAGGTATCACAGACATAAATAGGTTTGTAAGGATGCTGGATTTCAAAAAAATGAGCGCCAACAAGTCAGATGATGCAGTGTCAAAGTTCAATGACACCACATGGTTAACAGTTAACCTAAGATATATTACAAAAGAATACGTATTTTAAAAGATTTTTTGATTAAATTTTCGTTTACAAAACAGATAATAAAGTCAAATTTACGATTTAAACAAAAAAAAAAAAAAAACCAAAAAAAAAAAAAAAGGGGAAGGGGGGAGTTTATTCCTGTTTAGAGGTGGATACCTTACAAGTGGACTATCGTATGGAAACAGCAAACCGCTTTTTTTTCATTGAAAGCATTGCAATCTTAATACAAAAAGGGGAAAAAAGTAAAAACATAATTTTAATTCATTACCAATAAAAAATATATAATTTTAGTTAAATTCTAAAAAATTAAATATAAAATTATTTTTTAGTATAGAGGAAATGGGTTAAAAAATAATAAAGGATGCTAAAAGCAGCAACACACGAGAAGCTGCACAGCAGCCAGCGCTGCTCAGAATGAGAACGCAAACAGCATGGATTCATTACTTCACTAATACAAAGATCATGGGCAAATTTTAGATATAACATGAAGCACATAAAAAAGGGGGTTAATATCAGATGCAGCAACACACAGGACGCTGTGCAGGAGCCAACTACTGCTCAAAGAAAAAACGCAGGATAAAGCGGCAGAGTGAATGGGTGGCTTCATTAATAGATAAGATCGCAGGCAGCTTTAGTGTTCACCCCCTGACACATAAGTCTTTTTACTGTGAAGGAGTGGCAGTAACATTCTTGCACTGTTCACTAATCTCTATGACTAGGCAATATATGCATGGGAGCTGAGTTAAAGGAGAAATAAGATACTATTATCAGCCGGGGTCATTCTTTCATGTCAGACTAGTAGAATTAGTAGCGCTTACCCGGGCTTAATTAAAGAAGAAAAAAAAAAAAAAAAAACTCTTCAAAAAATTCTTCAAAAAATGCAACTAACAGAGATAATGTTTAAGACAGAGGTATGAAAGTGATTGCTCCCAAGGGCAAAAGGAGCTAAACCTGATAGGAGGCTAAACAGGATTTTCATATATATAACACTCTTTTAGAGCTAAAGCACAAGCAATATTTAAGCAAATACATAAAAAAATTTTTTTTTTTTTTTTTTTTTTTTCACTAGACCAAGGAGGCACAGTATTGTAAAATTAATTATAAATATAAAATTGCAATTAGGTATTGCATTAAGTGCAAACAAATCTATAAAAAAATATATTAAAAACCACAAGGCGGGGACTGCATAACTAGGTTGACATTATAAACAAGGGAAACTGACACAAATAGTGTAAATAAAATTTTAAATTTAAATAGAACAAAGAGAAATTATCGCAAAAGAACTCAGAAGCCATCTATACACATGAGGGTTTTTTTTTTTTTTTCCCTTTAAGGTTGCAGAGCATGTGAATATAGATATAAACAAAAATTCCACTGTCTAGGTAAAAACCTCAGTTATTTCATTTAGACCCTGTGGTTTCAGACTCCCTAATTTGTAGATCCAATAGGCTTCCTTTCTATTTAGTTTCGTAGATCTGTTCGGTGCACATTTAGGTATATGATCGATAGGGCTAATTTTTAATAGTTTCGAATTCTTATTATGTACCAAGGCGTAATGTCTGGACAGCCCATGAGTAAGCAGGCCTTTTTTAATATTATGCCGATGGGAGTTCAGTCTGAGGTGTAGGGGTTGTGTGGTCCTCCCCACATATTGCTTACCACAGGGACATTCAATGACATAAATGACAAAGTCAGAGTTACAATTTAGAACAAAAGGGATCATAAATTTCTCTTTGGTAGAAAATGAAATTATATAATCAGCTTTATGATTTATATTAGAACAGCATAAGCAGTTCCTCGTGCCACATTTAAAGATTCCTTTAGTTGAATTCAGGGTGTAACCGTTAATGGGGCTAGCATGAGCTCTCAGGCGGCTAGGGGCTATTAGATCCTTGATTGTGGGGGCTCTACGGAATGTAACCCCGGGATTCCTAGGAAGGATATTGTTCAGAATGGGATCGTTCAGTAATATATGCCAATTCTTATGAAAAATTCTACGGATTTCATTATGTTCAATGGAGAATTGCGTTATAAAATTCATTGAAAAGTTCTTATCAGTAATTACTTGCTCTTTAGGCTCCAGCAATGCTCTCTGATTTACTTTGATAGAGTTTTTAAAGGCATTCTTAATTAAATGTGAAGGGTATTTTTGGGCAAAAAATCTTTTCTTTAAAATATTGGACTGATCTTTAAAGTCAGTATCCAATGAGCAGTTTTTTCTAATCTGGTGAAATTGATTGTTAGGAATGTTATTCAACCATTTATTGTAGTGCCCACTATTAAAATGAATGTAGCCATTGGTGTCTACTTTTTTAAAAAATGTTTTGCTACATATTCTGTCTTCTTTAATAAAAAGGTTAATATCTAAAAAATTAATTAAAAGACTGCTGTAAGCTGCTGTAAAAGAAAGATCCCAGTCATTACAATTTATTGTCTGAATAAAAGTTTCAACATTGTTAGTGGAGTTGTCCCAGATAAAAAATAAATCATCAATGAATCTTTTATAAAAAATAATATTTTTGCTCCAATTTTCATTCAAAATAAAGGAATTTTCAAAAATCCCCATGAAAAGGTTAGCGAAAGTAGGTGCTACCTTCGAGCCCATTGCGGTCCCCTTAACTTGTTGATAAAATATTTTTTCAAAGGTAAAAAAAATATTTTTCAATATAAAATCAATACCTTTAAAAATAAAATCCTTTTGAGCCAAAGAAAGTCTAATGTCAGATTTTAAAAAATGATGAAAACAATTCACACCTACATCATGTGGAATATTAGAATAAAGTGCAGTCACATCCATAGTAATGAAAACATATTGTGGTTTCCAAGTGATTTCTTGGAGTAGATACAATAGATGAGTTGAGTCTCTGAGGTGACTTTTTAATTCAAATACATGCGGTAACATAATCCTATCAATGTAATGAGCTAGATTAGAGGTTAGAGAGTTAATACCCGCAATTATCGGTCTGCCAGGAGGATTGCAAAGACCTTTATGTACTTTAGGTAAGTGATAAAAAAAGGAATGCTTGGGTTTTTAATGCTTAAAAACTTTTTTTCTTTATAATTGAAAATATTCTGGGAAAGACCCTCGATGATTAAAGCATTATAGGCTGTGATAGATTTAGAATAATCGCTAAATGAGCTTTTAATGTAGTAGCTAGTATCAGATAAAATTCTATGAGCTTCATTAATGTAGTCACATCGATTTTGGATTACAATCCCACCACCTTTGTCAGCCTGTCTAATCACAATCAAACTGTTAAGAGAAAGGGATTTCAATGCTTGTTTCTCTTGTCTATTAAGATTAGGTTTCTTCCTTTTACTAATGCCCCTCCATGTTATTTTTTCAAACTCTTTTTGTACAATATCGCTGAAGGCATTAATCTGATGACTTTTGTCCTCAAGGGGATAAAAATTAGATTTATAAGGTACATCGAGATGAAAAAGATCATGAACATCTTCATCCATTTCAGCAGAATCCTTTGTGGTGTTTTTAGCAAAATGTCTTTTGAGAGTTAATTTTCTAATAAAAATCTGCAAGTCCAAAAAGAGGTCAAAATCCTTCGATTTATTATTAGGGCAGAAGGATAATCCTTTGGAGAGAAGGGCTGTCTCACTACTGGTAAGATCATAATCTGATAAATTAAAAATATTAGAAGCATGACCCTCCTCACTACTTGTTAAGGTAGTATTTTTCCTTTCTTTTTTTCTCCCACCTCTTGTTCCTCTAAAGCATTTTTTCTTTTTCCTTTTTTTGGAAGAAAGAACTGATCTATTTGAGGTGTGCTCTTGAGAGCACAGGGTAAAAAAGGCACAATACCATTTTTGGAAACATTGGAGTTATCCAGTATAATGGTATTAATAATTTCTGAGGAAGTAATAGCACTTGTTGTGGGAATATTCACAGTATCAAGCTCATTAGTATTGAAAGGTTGAGAGGGTAAAAGCATGCTTGGTGTAGTATCATGTATAGATAAATCCAGTAATGAAATGGGAAGGGGGGAAGATACCGATAGGGAAACATTGCCCCCTTTCGTGGGTGGACAAGAATTTTTGAAGGTGGAGGACATTTTTACTTTTTCCATTTCCTTATCAGCAATGTTTTTGTTAATCTGAATTTTAATCTTTTCAAGGTGTTCCCTTGCTTCAAGCAGGGTTTGGGAGTGATTAAGAAAACTCTTATTAAGAGCTTTGCCAGAGGATTTTGGAGTACTCATATTATCTGGGGGGATACTGGAGACAGAATTATTGTCCAGATTAGTAATAGGAGTTTTGGTATGGAGGGGTTGTGGGCTAGATCCACCCGAATCACCATTTGATTTCTTTATTTCTGTAAGAGATACAGTATAGGTCTGTTTATTAATAGGCTGTAGTGAAGCAGAATCATTTTTAGTAGAGGCAATTAAACAATTGCTCTTTAAGTTCTTATTCTCGTTATTGTTTTTTCGTTTATAATCTTCCCTGTCCCTCTGTAATTTTTTGGATTTCTTCATTATCGTGTCATTTTCTAGCTGCATAATAAATGTCGTCACATTTGAATTTATTTTCCTATATTCTGGGTGCGCTATAAACGGTAAAAGATCATTGTAGATTTGTTTGATCTTAATTGTTACTATATCGCAAAGCTGGGACCTCTTTTTAAAGAGGGCAGATAACATTTCTGACATGCAATTATTTACAATATTATTCCAGTCATTTGTGAACTCACAGTCATCCGGAAAAGGTGATTCATGCATTATTCTGAGACCTCTGGGGCAGATATTTTCTCTCAAATAAATCGAGAGAAAATGAGCATCCAGATGAAAGTGAAGTTCTTCTTTAAGTGCTTCCTTGAAACTATAAAATATTTTACGAAGATTTCTAGTTTCTTCATCAGTAAATATGTGTTGATTCAGATCCACAGCAGAGCTGGGTTCAACACAACCAATTGTCTGTTTAATCAGGCGTTCTCTAGAGGCCAGTCGATTCTGAAAGTATTCCATGTTTTCTGCAAGAAAGAGGCGGATTCCCTGCCTCCGCACCGGCCTTATGACTGCCCCATCGACCTGATTCCTGGAGCGGTTCCTCCCAGAGGTAGAACATACCCTCTCTCTCCAGCCGAGACCGCTGCCATGACGGAATATATCCACGAAAATCTGTCCAAGGGGTTTATCCGAAAGTCCTCCTCTCCCGCAGGCGCGGGTTTTTTCTTCGTCCGGAAGAAAGATGGATCACTGCGGCCTTGCATTGATTACCGGGGTCTGAACAAAATCACCATCAAAAATCGTTACCCCCTTCCGTTGATTCCGGAGCTTTTTGACCGGCTGAGAGGAGCCCGGATCTTCACGAAGTTAGATCTGCGGGGAGCCTACAATTTGGTCCGAATCCGTGCTGGGGACGAGTGGAAGACGGCCTTCAATACCCGTGACGGGCATTACGAATACCTAGTCATGCCATTCGGCCTTTGCAATGCCCCCGCTGTGTTCCAAGAATTTATCAATGAGGTATTCCGGGATCTACTCTATTCTTGTGTCGTCATCTACCTGGACGACATTCTCGTTTTCTCCCCCGATCTGCCCTCTCATCGCAAAAGTGTACGCTTGGTCTTGCACCGCCTTCGAGAGAACCAACTCTACGCCAAGATCGAGAAATGCCTTTTTGAGCAGTCGTCACTACCCTTCTTGGGATATGTCGTCACCGACTCCGGTCTAAGGATGGATCCCGAAAAACTCGGTGCGGTACTCAAGTGGCCCCGTCCAGTGGGGATTAAGGCCATCCAGCGGTTTCTTGGGTTCGCAAACTATTACCGTCAGTTTGTGCCTCACTTTTCTACGGTTACCAAACCCATCACGGACCTGACCCGTAAGGGAACGAAGCCCAACAGCTGGTCCCCTGAAGCGGAAAACGCTTTCCAAACTGTGAAACGTTCTTTTGCGTCAGCACCCATTTTGCATCGGCCTGTGACCAGCAGACCCTTTGTCCTGGAAGTGGATGCCTCCTCCACTGGAGCGGGGGCGGTCCTGTCCCAGCAGGCTCCGTCCGGATGGCTGGTTCCTTGCGGCTTCTTTTCTAAAGTCTTTTCACCGGCGGAGTGCAACTACTCCATTGGAGACCGTGAATTACTGGCCATTAAGATGGCCTTGGCTGAATGGCGGTATTTACTCGAAGGAGCTGTACATCCCTTTACCATCCTCACGGACCACAAGAACCTGGCCTATCTGCAGTCTGCCCAAAGGCTCAATGCCCGGCAAGCCAGGTGGGCCCTGTTTTTCTCCCGCTTTGACTTCCAACTTCACTTCCGACCGGGTAATAGGAACATCAAGGCCGATGCCCTTTCCAGGTCGTTGCAGTCTTCAGAGAGGGAGGAAGTCCCATCCTATATCATCGAGCCTACTAGGATGATCACCGTGGCTCCTGTGAATTTCGCTATCCCTCCGCCCGGTAAGACCTTCGTCCCTCCAGGCAAACGTATAGAGGTGTTGGGCTGGGGACATTCCTCCAAAATTGCTGGACACGTTGGGACCAAGAAGACTCTCTTACTGCTTTCCCGGTATTATTGGTGGCCCACGCTTCGCCAGGATGTGATGGACTACGTGGCCTCTTGCACAATCTGTGCCCAGAATAAGGTGGCCAGGACTTTGCCCGCCGGTCTTCTTCACCCGTTGCCAGTTCCTGAGGCCCCCTGGCAGCAGATCGCCATGGACTTTGTGACTGACTTACCCCGCTCAGCCGGATGTACCACCATCTTAGTCGTGGCAGATCGCTTTTCCAAGATGGCCCATTTCATTCCCTTACCGGGACTACCGTCCGCCCCGAAGTTAGCTGAGATCTTCATCCACCAGGTCTTCAGGCTGCATGGTCTTCCTCAGCGGATTCTGTCGGATCGGGGGGTTCAGTTCACCTCCCGCTTCTGGAGGGCACTCTGCCGGCTTATGGGTACATCTCTCGACTTTTCCTCCGCATATCATCCTCAGACCAACGGGCAAGTGGAGCGAATTAATCAGGGGTTAACCACCTTCCTACGTCACTTCACCAACGCTCATCAGGACGACTGGGTTGCGCTCTTACCTTGGGCTGAATTCTCGCACAATAATCATCCCAGTGAATCTACCACCAGGTCACCTTTTTTTGTGGTAACCGGTCAAAACCCAGGTATTCCGTTGCCTTTTTCCACCTCTACAGGGGTACCCGCAGCCGATTCTCTTGCTAAAGAATTCTCGCAGATTTGGAGAGAGACCAGGGATGCGCTCAAAAGTGCCAACGACCGAATCAAGAAACATGCAGACAAGAGACGGAAGGATGTGCCCCCGTACCATCCAGGTGACAAGGTCTGGCTTTCAACTCGACATATCCGTCTGAGAGTTCCCTCTTATAAGCTGAGTCCTCGGTACATTGGACTGTTTGAAGTGATTGGACGTATTAATGCCGTGGCTTACAAACTGAGGTTGCCTGCTTCGCTCCGGGTGCCCAACGCCTTCCATGTCTCGCTCCTGAAACCCGTAGTCCTGAATCGGTTCCAACCAGTTTCCATCGTCCCTCCCTCACCTGCTATCTCGGATAACGTCTTCGAGGTCAAGGACATCTTGGCTATGAAAAAAGCCCGGGGTAAGACCCTTTTTCTTATCGATTGGGTGGGTTTTGGTCCCGAGGAGAGGTCCTGGGAGCCTCGGGAAAATATCAACGCCCCTCGCATTCTGAAAAAGTTTTTGGCCAATCTCAGTAAGGGAGGGCGTAAGGGGAGGGGTACTGTGACATCGGCGGTTATGCCCGCCGATGCCCCTTCTGCTGCGGCGCGCGCTGCTGCGTTTCCTCACCTGCACGCTCCCGCCCGGTCACGCGCCCGCCGTCCACTCGTCCTTACGGCGGCTCCTGGCTCCCGCCCCCTGGTTCGCGCTCGCCGCCTTCCGCGCTCTCTCTCCTGCGGTGGGCGGCGCTGAGGGGCGGGCTTGGGTGACGCACTTCCGGGGGTTGCTGTACTTCAGGCGTCCTCGCTGTTAGGAGGACGCCTGATGATTGTGTAGTTTTTCTGCACCCTCTGGCCTCTACAGTTCTCCTGTAGCTCAACCGCTTCCGCCTGACTCGCCCTGTCGCCCCCTGTCTCGTGTCTCCCTTCCAGTCTGCCTGGGCACTGCCTTCCATCCCCGGTGCCGTCCTCTGTCTCCAGTCCGCCTTGGTCTTTCCACTGCCTGTCTTCCGTATTGTTTCTGTCCTGCGCCACTGGTCCCTGCTCGTTTTTCGCACCGTTGCCTCCCCTGTCCTTCTGTCCGTGGAGCCGTCCCTCTTGGTTCCGGCTGTCGCGCCTCCGTCCTCTGTGGTCCTGCCCCAAACGATCCCTGTATAGGGGTCGGTCTTCACCTGGTGTGCTCGGCCCAGGGGCTCCGGATCCGCGATCCAGAGGGTCCACTCTCTAACTTAGTTTTCCCTCTAGTATTACAATGATACATAACATGTAATCCGGTAGTCCCTACTTCCATCCACCGCTTTGAATGAAGTGGCTCGTAAGATATTATTACATGCCAAACATGATCCACAAAGGTGGCATCCCCATCTTTGTGGACCCGCGCCAAATGTGTTTAAAGGTTTCGCTATATAATGACTCCTGCCAAGCAAGTCCTTGAGGTTACGGCCTCTCCTTACTGTAAGAAGGGGTCTATCTGGCAAAATCTGTTTAAGCGTCATATCATTTTGCAAAATAGACCAGTGTTTATCAATAATTTGTCTTAATTTATCCCATTCATTATTGAATGTTATGATGCAGCTAAGTGGTGGGTCCCTAGGAGCATCGGCATGTGTTTTACCGAGGAGTTGGTGGAGAGGAGTTCCCCTTGCACGAGAGTAACCTTTTCTAATATTCCTCATGCTGTATTCTCGATCCTTGAAGCGCTGCTTCAGGTCCTGGGCCTGACTCTCAAAGATCGCATCCGTGGAACAAATCCGGTTCATTCTCAGAAATTGACCAGCAGGAACAGCACGGATTGTTGATGTTGTATGTGCGGATGTAGCATGGAGTAATGAATTCACTGATGTTTCTTTTCAAAAAACATCAGGTTGAATGATACCATCTGCATACAACATAATTTTAATGTCCAAGAAATCAATCTCATTTGCTGCAACTTTATATGTCAATTTGATGTTCCAATTATTTTGGTTAAGTCCACGGATTAAATCAAGGTAGCCAGGCTCAGGACCCTGCCAAATGATGAAAACATTGTCGATGTAATGATACCAGCACTGCGCCTGGGTAGCGGCGCCGCACCATGCCAGAAAATCTCACATTCCCAAAAACCCAAGGAAAAAATTGTGATGAACTCTAAGCCCTGATTAGACAAGGATGGGTTGTCATCAGGCAGGATTTGTCCCAGAATAGGATATCAAGCATGTCAAGGGGAATTGCAGAAGTCTTGAAAAATAAGCGTCAGCGCTGTAAATAGGTAAGGTTTCTCCTTGTGGAGAGTGACATACCAGCTCTGGCTTGTCAAGGTAAGGAGTCTTATTCACTGTGCAATGCTCCTCTGGGAAAATAATATGCAAATTGCCTCTTCAGAGAGGAAGAGGACTTGAATTCTATAGCACCACCTGTTGGTAGTAGCGATCCTACAAGTCACAATCAACCCTTTAATGAGTCTTGTAATATGACTTAGGATAAAAGCCAAATCAGAATCTCAGTTTGCAGACATGGTGTTTCAGGCTATTGGCCCTTGTCAGTGCAAAGTATGAGAACTGATTTGGCTAGGTGAGAGGCTCTGGACTGAGGTCTAATGGGTAAGGTTTCTCTTTGTGGAGAGTGACATACCAGCTCTGGCTTGTCAAGGTAAGGAGGCTTATTCGCCATGCAATGAGGGTCGCCCTCCCAGGGCTGTGGGGTACTCGGTACCGGGCCGGTCTCACAGAGGGGAATGTCACAACAGCGGTGACCCAGTCCATGGCCCTAGGCGCCCATGTAAAAGGGATTAAGTGATGGAATAAAGTTTATGAGTGAATGATTCATGACGCCACCTGTGGTGTTCGGCAATGAAGATGTTAAGCCGATGCTGCAAACAGATCCTCTGGGACAGATGGTGGGGTGCAGCAATGATGTTGTAACCCTCCACAGGCAGGGCTGCAGTCCCAGGGCAGAGTAGATGAAGAGGATAGGTGTTGAGGAAGAGGGTGTAGTGTCTGGCACAGAGATGTAGCAGTGCTGGAGAGTTTGCAGGAAGAAGGCAAGGACACAATAGGGTGCAGTTTCTTTACCTTTACTTTACTTGGCAAATGCAGTCCAGGGTCCAGATTACAGATGGCACAGGAGCTGGCTAGCCTGGAAGCAACTGAGGAATCTCTCTATGCAGATGGGTTGTGTAGTCTCCTTCCTAGCGCTTATTTTTAGGTACTTGCAGTACTGTGTTGCACTGAAGTTCCACTGGCTTATTCTCTTTAGAACTCCCTCGTATGGCAGACAGCTGTAGTCTTCCTCTTCTGGCTCACACTTCACTGTTGTGCCTCCGAGTCTTATGTGGGAATAGAGAATTTACAGCTTCCTATTCCTCCGGTTTCTGTTGCAGGACCATCAGTGTCTGTACAGCCTTGGAGACCGGGCTCCAGATCATGCGCTGTAGCTGGGAACGAGCCTGAACTCTCTGCTCAATCTCCCAGCTCTTCTCCTCCACGTCCACACACATTGCCCTCCTCACACGAACTCCTAATTTTCCCTTCCTGGCCCCCAGAGAGCAGCTCTTCCCCCAGTTTTAGTTCAGAGCTCCCTCTGCGGGCCTGGAGTGGGAGCTGTGTTGTGTGTTGTGTTTAACTGACAGAGAGACCCTTCATTGCTTCCAAGCATGACATCACACTCCCTAGGAGGAAGGTAATGCCATTGTGGCGACCATATACCTGGGGGTGCCACATTCCCCCCTAGTGCAATTCAGTACTCCCGGTCTGAAGAAATCATGCAAAAACATTAAAACAAATTAACAATTGTAACTGTAACAAGATTTCAAAATGAAAAATTACAAAAACCAAAGCTCAAAAATAGTCCTGATGACGATTAGTCCATGCGTCAAGGTCAATGGTCCATTTGCTGAGCAATTGGTAAACAATATACAAGATAGTTTTGACCACACATAGTCCTGTGGTCTAATTGTCCATCAAAACAAACTGAGATTGTTCAAAAGTTCTTACAGAGTCTCTGTAGGCACATAAACTTAAAACAGTTGCATATTTACATTTTACCATTTGTATAACTTATTTAGATACAAAACCTTAGGGGTGGTATATGGGTCACCCTCCCAGGGCTGTGGGGTACTCGGCACCAGGCCGGTGTCAGGGGGATGTGTCACAGCAGCGGTGACCCGGTCCGTGGCCCTGGGCGCCCAAGTAATGGGGGAATGTAGTTAATGGAATGGAATAGTTCGTGACGCCACCTGTGTTGCTCGGCAAGGGAGGTGTTAAGCCGACGCTGCATGCAGATCCGCTGGAACTGATGGTAGGGTGCAGCAAGGGTGTAAAAGCTCACCACAGGTGAAGCTATAGTCCCAGGGCAGTGTAGAGGTGGATGGCACGGTGATGTAGCAGTGCCGTAAGGGTAGGAAGCAGACAAGACACAGCGGGGTGCAATTTCTGCACCTTTACTTGATAACTGCAGTCCAGGGTCCTGATAACAGATGGTAATGGAGTGGGCTAGCCTGGAAGCAACTCAGGGATTCTCTCTCAGCAGACGGGCTGTGCAGTCTCCTTCCTAACCTTGGTTTGAATGAAGCACTCCAGTACTAAGTTACTCTGAAGTTCCTCCTGTCAGATGTTCCCAAGAACCTTACTTGCATGGCAGACAGCTGTAGCCTCTCTCAGGGACTCCTCTCTTTCTGAGTCCTGGCTCTCTATCCAAGCTGCTGTTGTGCCTCAAGTCTTAGATGGGAGTAGGGCATTTACAGCTTCCTACTCCTCTGGTATCTGCTGTAGGACCGTTAGTATCAGTACAGCCGTGGAGACCAGACTCCAGTTCATGTGCTCTCAAGCTGAGGGAGCTCTCCTTCCTAGCTCAACCTCCAGCTTTTCTCTCCACGTCTGCACACTTCACCCTCCACAGACTAACTGACCATAACTTCCTCTTGGCCCTCAGAGAGCACTCCTCCCCTTAATCCTGGTTCAGAGTTCCCCCTGCTGGCCTGGAGTGGAACTGAGTTGCATGTATGGATTGACTGCGAGAGAGATGAACCTTCTGTAGTAGCCTACCAACCCAAGGAATTGACGTACTTCATGGAGGTTGCTGGGCTTCTGCCAGTCTCGGATGACAGTGACTTTGTCTGGATCCGGTGCCACACCTTCTGCACTCACTACATGACCGAGGTACTGCACCTTGGGCTTCAGGAGGTGGCACTTGGAGGGCTTCACCTTCAGGCCAAAATTGGACAAGGCTTCAAACACCTCAGTCAGGTGCTTCAGATGGTCTTCATAAGTCTTGGAGAAAACAATGACATCATCAAGGTATAACATAACTGTCTCAAAGTTCTTGTGTCCAGGACAGCATTCCATTAGCCATTGAAATGTCCCTGGGGCGGTGCAGAGCCCGAACGGCATGTAGTTGAACTCGCAGAGACCCATTGGTGTGGTAAACGCTGTTTTCTCCTTGTCTGCCTCTGCCACGGGAACCTGCCAATACCCTCTAGTGAGATCTAAGGTGGAAAAATAGTTAGCAGTTTTAAGTGCGGCTAATGACTCTTCAATTCTGGGTAATGGGTAGGCATCCTTATGTGTAATGCTGTTAATTTTTTGATAATCAACACACATTCTTATGGTACCATCTTTCTTTTTCACAAAGACTATTGGGGCTGCCCAGGGGCTACAACTGTCTCTGATCACCCCAGCCTCCTTCATTTCCCACAACATACTTTTGGCACATTGATATTGTGTTGAGGTTATAGGCCGGTACCTTTCTTTAATGGGTGGATGATCTCCAGTGGGGATATGGTGTTGAACCCCTTTTGCCTTCCCAAAGTCTAGAGGGTGTTTACTGAATACCTGCTCATACTCCTGAGTCACTCGGGAAACCCCACTCTTTTGGTATGAAGGGGTGGAGTCAGTTCCCCATTGTCCGCCACCTGGTCGGATGAGACCAAGGGCTCTGCTGCCTGTATTGCATTGTTACAGACAGTAAGCAGCTTAGCAACTGTGGCATACCGAGGTATTTTGGCCTCTTCCTCCCTACAATTCAAGAGGCGTACAGGTACTCTCCCTTTGCGAACATCAAATACCCCTCTGGCTGTCAGGACAGTGGGCCGGCTATCAGAGGACACCAAATTAACATTTCACATCTGGGGGGTATCGCAATGGGGAAAGGATCACTCACCCTGACGCTGCCAATTTCTCCGCCAGACAGTTCTACCTGCTGTCTTTGCATCAGGGCCTTGATCTCCTTCTGCAGGACTCGTTGTTCACTGGAACCAGCAGTCTCAGCCACCTGTTGCAACAAAACAATAACCTCGGCAAGATAATTTTCAATCACATTAGTACCTAAGGTCATCATTTGGTTACATTCTCGTCGATCAATGTCTACAACTATCAGACCTTGAAATTTTAACTCTACTCGCCCCACTTTAATGGTAATCTCTTTACATCCTATTTGCGGCAAAGACTGACCATTGCTGGCAACTACTGTCAGTTCATCACTTGGGCCGTGAGTAAGTTCAGAGTCAGCCCAATACCGCTTGTAAAGGATATAAGGCATAGTTGTCACCTGAGAAACAGTGTCCAGCAAAGCGTTCATGGGGATGCCGTCAATCACCACTGGGAGGACCGGTCGCACTCCAACATACTTGGCTCGCCTGTTCTTTGGGCCTTGTGGTCCTACTCCTGGGGGTTGGCCCTCTGCCACAGGGTGGCAGAATCTTGCGATGTGGCTTGCCTTGCAGCAGCGACGACAGATGGGATGTCCGTCCTTGTCAAAGCGATCGTTGTCTCTCCCTCGGCGTGGCGGGATCCTCTTCTTCCGTAGCCACGGGACATCCTCTGGACTGGAGGCCAGCTGGATCTTCTCCTTTGATGACACCTGCATGGACTGCACAGTTTTTGCAAGTGCAGACATATTTTTGGTCAGCTCTTGGACCTGAAGGCGCAGTTCTGTAGATGGATCATTATCCAGAGTCTGTGCATCAGCCCCCACAGGGCTGGGAGGGAAAGATGCTGCTACTTGGTGGTATGAGATCGCTGGGCGCCTAGGGGGCGCTGGACGGCTGACATTTGGTTCATGCAGCACCCGGATAGCCCTGTCCTTGAATTCTGCAAAGTCTAGGTCTGGGTTTTGTAGGGCTATGATGCGCAGCTGTGCTCTATGGGTACTGGATAGGAGGCCCTCAATAAATTGCTCCTTTAACAGTCTGTCTCCATCTTTCACACTGTCTGGATCAATCTGCTTGATGGCTCGCAGCGCCTCCTGCAGGTTAAGAGCATAGTCCTGTATACTGTCCTGCACTCTGCTTACTCCCAAAGAATCTCAATTTTATTTCAGCTGCAGTGCGGGTGTCAAAGGTGCTTCTTAGCTAAGCCAGGATCTTTTTAACAGTCTCTTTATCAGTGTCCTGCCAGGCTTTTACTTCCCTTTGCGCTGCACCAATTAGCTGCCCAATAAGGATGTTCATTTTCTGGCTTTCAGACAGAGGATACACCTCAAAAAAAACTGCACAGTCTCTCTTTAAATTCAATCAGGGTATGTGACTCCCCTGAATACTGTGGTAGCCAGGCTGCTCCCGGTATATAGGGCATGGACAGCGGCATTATGGGGACTGATGCGATGGGCACTGATTCTTGTGGTGCTGTGGAGGCAGCGCTGGCTGCTGGATGCAGCGATGCTATGGGAGCCTCAGCTGCGCTGGGCCCTGCAGCTTGCGGCACTGTGGGGTTTGCAGTGGCGTTCGTCGCTGCGTCTGCTCTCGCTTCAGACATTCTCTTCCCCCCTTGTTAACGTTTGGCAAAGCCCTGGGTAGCACTGGCTTACCGGCTGCAGCTCTGCAGGCTGGATGATCGGGGGATGCCGGGACTGCAGGCCTCCGCTTCTTACTTCCCGCGCGCTGGCATCTTCCCCCGCAGCACTTCACTTTTTCTGCGCTTTTCGGCTGGCTCCGCCCTCGACGGCCCGCCCCTTTGGCTTCCCGCGCACGCCAAGCAGTGGGGTAATGGTGGCAATTGCACAAATAGTTTATGGCACAAAACAAGTCTCTGGCACACAGGACCGGGGGACACCGGGCTCCGTAAATCCTGTTTGTGATGCTAAAATGGGTCGCCCTCCCAGGGCTGTGGGGTACTCGGTACCGGGCCGGTCTCTCAGAGGGTAAGGTCACAGCAGCAGTGACCCGGTCCGTGGCCCTAGACGCCCATGTAAAAGGGATTAAGTGATGGAATAAAGTTTATGAGTGAATGATTCGTGATGCCACCTGTGGTGTTCGGCAATGAAGATGTTAAGCCGACGCTGCAAACAGATCCTCTGGGACAGATGGTGGGGTGCAGCAATGATGTTGTAACCCTCCACAGGCAGGACTGCAGTCCCAGGGCAGAGTAGATGAAGAGGATAGGTGTTGAGGAAGAGGGTGTAGTGTCTGGCACATTGATGTAGCAGTGCTGGAGAGTTTGCAGGAAGATGGCAAGGACACAAAAGGGTGCAGTTTCTTTACCTTTACTTTGCTTGGCAAATGCAGTCCAGGGTCCAGATTACAGATGGCACAGCAGCTGGCTAGCCTGGAAGCAACTGAGGAATCTCTCTATGCAGATGGGTTGTGTAGTCTCCTTCCTAGCGCTTATTTTTAGGTACTTGCAGTACTGTGTTACACTGAAGTTCCACTGGCTTATTCTCTTTAGAACTCCCTCGTATGGCAGACAGCTGTAGCCTTCCTCTTCTGGATCACACTTCGCTGTTGTGCCTCCGAGTCTTATGTGTGAATAGAGCATTTACAGCATTTCCTATTCCTCCAGTTTCTGTTGCAGGACCACAGTGTCCGTACAGCCTTGGAGACCGGGCTCCAGATCATGCGCTATAGCTGGGAATGAGCCTGAACTCTCTGCTCAATCTCCCAGCTCTTCTCCTCCACGTCCACACACATTGCCCTCCTCACACGAACTCCTAATTTTCCCTTCCTGGCCCCCAGAGAGCAGCTCTTCCCCCAGTTTTGGTTCAGAGCTCTCTCTGCTGGCCTGGAGTGGGAACTGTGTTGTGTGTCGTGTTTAACTGACAGAGACACCCTTCATTGCTTCCAAGCATGACATCACACTCCCTAGGAGGAAGGTAATGCCATTGTGGCGACCATACACCTGGGGACACCACATTATGCTCCTCTGGGAAAATAATATGCAAATTGCCTCTTAAGAGAGGAAGAGGACTTGGACTCTATAGTGTCACCTGTTGGTAGTAGGGATCCTACAAGTTACAATTAATCCTTTAACAAGTCTTGTAATATGATTTAGGAGGCAATTTGCATATTATTTTCCCAGAGGAGCATTGCATGGAAGAGCCAATTTGCATATTATTTTCCCAGAGGAGCATTGCACTGCGAATAAGCCTCCTTACCTTGACAAGCCAGAGCAGGTATGTCACTCTCCACAAGGAGAAACCTTACCCCTTAGACCTCAGTCCAGAGCCTCTCACCTAGCCAAATCAGTTCTCATACTTTGCACTGATGAGGGCCAATAGCCTGAAACACTGTGTATGCAAATTGAGATTCTGATTTGACTTTTAGCCTAAGTCATATTACAAGACTCATTAAAGGGTTGATTGTGACTTGTAGGATCGCTACTACCAACAGGTGGCGCTATAGAGTTCAAGTCCTCTTCCTCTCTGAAGAGGCAATTTGCACAGCACTTTGCATAAACTTGATGTATTTTTCAATAACAATCGCACTTCAGTAACCATAGAAACATCTGACTAAGATCTAGAAATACTGAAGCAGCAAACTTTGCGAAAAACTAAATTTGTGTCAGTTTGAAAACTTTTGGCCACCACTGTGTCTTCATTTTCTGCCTGCAGCCAAACATCACAACATCACATTAGACTGATGAATATGTTTAAAACTGTATTCACCCGCTAATTAGCACTATGCCTAGAAGAAAATACCATTGTTTTCTGATGATAGGTTCCCTATAAGGTCAGTAGTTAATGATGGTTTTATGCTAACCTAAAACTGTATGCAATTATGCAAATGCTGAGACTTAGGCAGGCGTCACAATAAACATATGGAAAATCAGTCCTAGTCTCTCTGCCGAGAGTCGCATGAGTATTCTCCGTATGGTCATCTGTGTGTAATGCGTTTGCGATGATGTAATTTTCTCCCACCCATGTATCCGTGTATGCCATCTATATGACTTGCGTATGGCTTTACATTTCTCACTGACTTTCCCAATTAAATTGAATAGTTCAAGGGCCTGAAATAAATACAAACCTAATCAATTAGCCTATATACAGTACTGGTTCCATAACAAGTTCCCTCCTCCAATCTTTCAAATAGAGGTCCTGCTGGTGTATTGGTTTTGCTCGTTTGTGACAAACATGTGACAGGCTAACCTTCAAAGCAACTGAGTGGGTTCTTTTCCATTGGTTCTTGTCTCAACATTTGGGGAGCCTTACCCAGTGATTGTTGATCCACGAGGCAGGGACGAATGTGGGTACATCTGGTTTTGAGGTGACAGCTGACTAAAAAACGTTTCCATCGACTGTATGGTTCTTTACACAGCCAACCTGACACGTTCTATCAGTACTGTCAGATGAGCATCTCTACATTTGAAGTTTTTTTGGAGGCTGTGCGACCTAGCATAACCCTTCAAGGACACCAAGATGTGCAAATGTATTTTGGCAGAGGAGCAGCTTTTACTTACATTATGGTATGCATTAACCCTATATTTGTGTGATCTTAAATGTCTTTTGCTTTTTGAAACCCACTCTGGCCTTTATTTTTGTCTAAATATTGTCTGTTTTGAACAGCTGCGGATGGAATCGCCATCCACTCTAGGCTATTAACCAGTTAAATGCCGCTGTCAAACTCTGACAGCGGCATTTAAAAAGTGCTTCCAGCAATCGCACCGGAAATCTGCCCACCGGTGATCACTGGTCACTGGTGGGTTGGCATGACAACCAGAGGTCTCCTGAAGACCTCTATGGTTGTCACTGCCGGATTGTTATGAGCACCACCCGGTCGTCGGTGCTCATAGCAAGTCAGTAAATCTACTACATACAGGTGTACGTAGCACAGCCAATCGGGTTGTGGCAGCTTCTAGTCTCCCATGGAGACTATTGAAGCATGCCAAAAATAAAAAAAAAGATTTTAAAAATTTAAAAAAAATATAAAAGTTCATATCACCCCCTCTTTCGCCCATTCAAAATAAAACAATAAAAAAAATCAAACATACACATATTTGGATCTATCAAAAAAAAGGATTAACCTGATTGCTAAACGGCGTGGCGAGAAAAAAAGTAAAAACGCCAGAATTACTCTTTTTGGTCGTTGCGACATTGCATTAAAATACAATAAAGGGTGATCAAAAGATCATATCTGCACCAAAATGGTATCATTAAAAATGTCAGCTCGGCGTGCAAAAATTAAGCCCTCAACCAACCCGAGACCACGAAAAATGGAGATGCTACGGGTATCGGAAAATGGCACAATTTTTTTTTTTTTTTAACAAAGTTTGAAATTTTTTTTCACCACTTAGATAAAAAAGAACCTAGACATGTTTGGTGTCTATGAACTCATAATGACCTGGAGAATCATAATGGCAGGTCAGTTTTAGCATCTAATGAACCTAGCAAAAAAAGCCAAGCAAAAAAAAAAAGTGTGGGATTGCACTTTTTTTGAAATTTCACCGCACTTGGAATTTTTTTCCTGTTTTTTAGTACATGATATGGCAAAACCAATGATGTCATTCAAAAGTACAACTCGTCCTTCAAAAATAAAGCCCTCACACAACCATATTGACGAAAAAATAAAAAAGTTATGGCTCTGGGAACAAGAGGAGCGAAAAATGAAACCGCAAAAACTAAAATGCCTCTGGGGGTTAAGGGTTTAAATTGCTTCATGGCATTTTGTCATTTTCACACCCTGATGTTTGTCATAATGATCTGTTTCTTAGCATGTAATAGTGTTGCCTCTCATTGAGCCAGGGCTTAGTTTGCTATGTAGCTTACTTTTATGAAGGGCTACACTGTTAAGATTATGCTTGGAGACGTCAATTTCTAAATTTCTGTTTGTTACTTTTTCATTTTAGATTTCTATCCACTGGTCTCTCCTATGCAGCACTTCATCTGGAGTTTCTGACTGGGAAATCGACCATCTCAGGTATTGTACGTTCTATCCTGTACAGAAATACCGACCCGTCCTCTTAATTCTGTAATGCCTGAGCCCAAAAAATAAGACTGGCTGCAGATAGCCCATGGCTCTGAGGAAACGTCCAAGTTCCCCAACTGCATAGGATCCCTGGATGGGAAGCACATCTGTGTTCGTAAGCCGCCAAACTCAGGATACCAATATTACAATTATACACAATTTTTACAGGTTTATAATTGTCGATATTAGGACCTATGGAAGAACTGGATACTCCAGACTCTTCAATTCTTCAATAATGGGTCTGCGGATGCGAAGTAATGATTTGGACATCCCACCCTCACGTCTCCTACCGGGGTCAAGTTTAGAAGCTGTTCCTTATGTCATGGTTGCTGATGAGGCCTTTCAATTGAACCACAATATCATGAGGCCATATCCACAGAGAGCCCTGGACCACCCACGCCGAATATTTAATTATCGGCTATCCCGCGCATGACGATTGGTGGAGTGCGCCTTTGGAATCCTCTGTACAAAATGGCAGGTCCTGATATCAGCCATACAACTAAGTGAAGCAAATGTAAATGTTGTCATTAAAGCCTGTGCCATCCATCACAATTTCATGAGGATCAGTGACTGTCTATGGAAATAATGTCATGGCTACAACACATGTTGACAATCCACGTCATCTGCCCTCTGGCCTTAAAGTGCGGGACATATTAACAAATTATTTTCTATCACCAGAGGGATATACTCCATGGCAAGACATTGCTGCATCTGTTATAATAGCCTTTGTTGTTTTATTTTATTTAAACATCTGTTAGTGAATGAACTGTCTGATGTTATTTTTTTTTTAAAAAAAAATCAGAGAACTCAGAAACATCAACAATATATTTTTAAAAACATAAAGCACACATTGAAATAACAGTTTTATTAAGTTCCAGTGGATTTGACATAACATATTCAAATCATATGGCAATTTAGGATACTATTCCAGGGCAACATGAAACTTGAAAACAACTTTAGCCATTAAAAGACACTTTTTTTTAATAAATTCTGGTATGAAGGTGGACGTGAAGGAGGGAGGCCAGCATGAGTGGTTTGTGGATTTTGAGGTCCTACCTGATTGGGCCCCTGAGAGGTGGATGAGGCTGGATTACGGACCAAGGGAGGGCAATGTTGTGGTACATGGTACTGGCCACTTAGGTAATGATATCCTAGCTCATGTGGATTTGTGTTTGCCATTTGGGTGAACCCCACAGAATGGCCATGTCAAACATACCCATATTGTGACCACTCTCCTACAGTGGGTATGTTCAAGTGGCCATACTGAGCAGGTGCAGCTGGAATTGAAAAGTGTGCATGTTGTTGGCGGTGTTGATATGGGGTTTGATGTGGCTGAGGTGATGGGATCTGTGGTGGAGGTGGTTCTGGGAGTGTTATTGGCTGCTCATCCTGGCTACCAGGCATGTGTAGGTGGTTGTCGGTGGACATCTGCCATCTTTCAAGGAAGTTGAAAACCAGACTTGGAGTGTTAGGCTGAGTGCAGACGGAGTTTTGAGCCCTGCGGATTTTTCCGTGCAGAATGGAAGAAAACCGCAGGTCAAATGACCTGCATTTTTCCTGCGGATTTCTTCCATTTTTCACACGGTTTTCATGCGGTTTTTGTGCAGTTTTCCATTGCGGTCTTCCCCCTGCGGATTTGGTAACAGGGGAGATAGAAAACCGCACAAAAGAAGTAACATGCTGCGGATTTTGTACCGCGGGAAAACCGCGCGGAAAAATCCGCAGCGTCTGCACAGCGTTTTTTTTTTTCATTCATTTTAAAGGTACTG